>NC_067222.1:38455258-38755258 GCF_019924925.1 Ctenopharyngodon idella | reverse complement strand
AATTTGTGCTAGGAGCAAGTCATTTGCTGTAATATGTGCTGCCGACCAAGTATTGAGTGCACAAAAGAACATATTTTAAAGAACTTGAACTTTTCTGTTTTGCAAATCCATTTTTTGATTGATCTTAGGAAATATTCTAATATTTTGAAACACTGGATTTTGGATTTTCATGAGCTGTACGCTCTAATCATCAAAATTTAAAAAAAAAAAAAAAAACTTTTGAAATGTTTTACTTTACATGTAGGGAATCTAGAATATATGAAAGTTTCATTTTTAAAAATAATTTATAATAAAAAAACGAACTTTTTGATGATATTCTAATTATATGACCAGCACCTGTATACTAAAACAAAAGAAACATCTCTAGTTGATTAGCAATTCGTTCATTTGTGTTAATAATAGGCGACCTGGTGCTGGGATGTGTTGTTTTTGAAATCATGTTGAGTGCTCGTTGCCGCTGTGATCAGTGTCGCGACAGTGTTCTCTTGGCGCTCGTGCACACTGCGCAGTTTTCACACGGACGAGCGCTTCAATCTATCGGCCGGAGACTCTATTCATTCCGGTGAAATCACAAAACAAAATGCACATAAACGTGTCCCTGCTATTGATATACTATCACTGATGAACAGTGATGGTTTTAATGAGGTTTTAATGAGAAAATAAATAAATAAATAAATAAAATACACGAGGGCGGATTAGAAACCAGAACGCTGAACAAAAATTCCAGCCCTAGTCCATCAGGACACTGTAAAATAGATCGCGGATCCACGTTTTTATTGGCTAATATTAATGCTCTCGAGACTGACAATACATTTTATTATAACATATGTAAGGACAAAACTATCATATTAAACATGAGGTCTATGTCAATAAATTTTGTCCATCGGGTGGCGCTCTGACAATGGTATATTAGGAGCATGTGGGTAATTAGACAACAGGTGTGTTTGGTGCCAGGAAAGCATACGGTTTTGACTAACATTATGAGTATCTCTATATATAGTTGCAACACCGCCAAAACTCGTGCTTATAACAGTAGCCAGGTGGAGTAGACTCATTATGACCGAAATAATCATTTGGTTTAAGCCAGGTTTCAGTAGGGCAAATTACATCAAAACTATTATCTGTGATCATTTCATTTACAGTCAAGTGTAAGTGTTTGAATCTTTTTTAAAAGTTGTGTTTGAGTCCCTCAGTTGTCCTCAGTGTGAAAAGACGGATCTCAAAATCATTCAGTCACTGCTGGAAAGGGTTCAAATATGCAAAAAATGCTGGAAAACTGAAGAATCTGCAGGACCTGGAGATTTTTTTCTGAAGAACAGAGCTCAGTTTAACTGCTCAGGACAAAAAAGGGACTCATGAACAACCATCACAAAAAAACAGTCGTAGATCATCCAGGTAACCACACACAGTATTAAGAATCAGTGGTTAACATACTTATGAATAGGGTTATTTTAATAAATTCAGCTATTTTTTTGTCTTGTGGATTATATGTAAACATCTTTTATGTAAAATATCTTACTCAGGAGAGTACTAAATAAAAAATAACATGCATTTTGTATTATCTCCTTTATTTTGTTAAAATTATTAACATTTTCACAGATTCTGCAAGTGGTTCACATACATTTTCTTGCAACTGTATAACAACTTGTGTGTGTACTCTGTGTAAAAACTCTGTGAAACTGTGACTCTGTCACAGTTTCAAGTATATTCGCTTCCTTCAACAAATTCTAACTGAGCAAATTCACATTTAACACTGAAGAAAAAAATCAACGGCAAAGAAGTTTATTTTGCTGCAATTTAGCTGTTTAAAACAATTTTCTTGTGCTCTCCAAAACATCTTGTGCAGAGTTAAAGTGGCTCAGCTCACATTCACACAAAGTACAGAAGAAATTTAAAAGATGCAATGAATGATTAATGCTTAATACCTTTAAATGAGGTGACAAACAATCAAATATACTAAAACTGATGTTATAAACCAGTGGTTCTCAACCTGTGGCCCGTCACGAATGCAAATGCGGCCAACGAAATGCCGAACATATTTAAAAAATAAATTCCAGTTTTACAATTTATTTAAAATGGATTAAATGAATATAAGTATGAACCATAGTGTTTTTTTGGTCATATAAGGTCATTTTGGTGATCATTTTCAGGCATGCGCAGACCTACTGTATACTGAGTACTCGCACGCTTTGGCAGAATTCCAATAGTAGCCATTATTTTTTGTAAATTTAGGGATCGAAATGGACAAATTTGTTATTATAGGAAAAAAAACAAAATGAGGAACATACCAATGAAGGAACACGTTGCAAACAAGAAGAGTCGTAGCATCAGCAGCGAAGAAGATGGAAGAATCAGTTTGCTGTCACTGAACAAGATGGGCAGCTTTTGTTTGCTCAGTAGTAAAGTACTTGGCATATGCACAACCTACAATAGGGTTTCCGTGGGGCATTAAAAGTCTTTAAATGGATTTTGCGAAAATGTCGCAAAATATGTACACTTGTGTGATACACACGCGGAACCAGTTTTGTAATTGTCTCCAGCCGGTGCAAAATTGCCGTAACGCCGTTTTGGACAGTGGCGGGCTGGGACCTGGATGACTAAAATTGGGTGCTTCTCAGATGGAAGGGCCAACTTAGCAACTTTTTTCCAAGAAAGTGCATTGTGACAAATCTAGCGACTTGTTGAAACCTTATCTAGCTTCTAAGACTCCCCGGTACTGCCGCTCGAGCGCGAGATCTTGCTTTCCTTTCCCACGCGCCTCTGTTCAAGCAGAGCGCACAAACCGATCATCTCTTCCACTTTACTAGTTACAACAACCTCTGAAGGTATGTTGAAAGATACAGTACAACTTAACAAAATCCGTATCATGTCTCATGTAATCGCTCAATGAGTGTTTCAACCGCGGAAAGACGTCAATATAACAGATTGTAAAAAATGTCACATTTACCGTCCCATTTACCTCAGAAAAGCCGTTCAGTGTCAAAAAATCGTTAGTCAGCTACAAAAATGAACTTAGAGAGGAGCATTTTGCTACAAATATGCACTATAGGCTATTGCATATCCCTTGTAATTGTACTTAACATGTGCTTCAATATTGAATGTTTGAATAAATCCGTTTTATGACAGCATTTAAATGTTTATATAGCCTAAAAAACGGGTAGACACATAATGTCATAAAAAATGTATTATAATGTCATTATAAAAACTTCTTTATGGGTAATTTGTATGTAAGTAGCATACAAATCGATTAATTTTAACCTTTAATATTAGGGATGCACCGATACCAATTTTTAAGGACAGAGTTCGAGTACCGATACTTTTTTCTGGTACTCGCCGATACAGATACCGATGCCTATACATTTATTAATTTCTCTCTCCCTCTCTCTCTCTCTCTCTCTCTTTCTCTTTGGTGATGTTGCAGTTTTCCAAGCACAACACAGTGAGACTAATGAATGTAGGACAGCTTCTATATTACTAAAATTATTTAAAAAGTAATCATTTTTATGTGAAGAAAACAAAAATTTCACGCTGTCCAATAACCTTCAAAGGGCATAATTACCAATAGGCTATATATAATTGTTGTTATATAAAAAGAAATGTACAAACAAATTACAAACAATAAAACAAATACTATAGAGATACAAATTAAATAAACTTGTTTTTCCAGATACAGTAGGTTTATTTACCATGTATACATTTATTTAACATATTTTGTTGTTTTATTAACATTAATGACAAATATACGCTATGGTCCCTTTAAGACCGAATCCATGGATACTGACACATATCCTGTTTTCACCCAAATGTTTACGTCGACTTAAGCCATAACCAACTGTATTTACGAGAGATACTCCACACGATGGACATTTTGACAACTATTTGTCCATTTGAGCATTCAGGCGCGAGGAGAACTGATCGCGCGCGCAAGAAAGAGAGAGAGCGCACGCGACAGAGCGCTTCTGGTCTGCGTCATTCAGCGCGATTCCGCCTATCCCGCCTTCACTAATCAATAACGAATTGTGATTAAAAGCATGCAGTTCGCAATGTGTGTGTTGTCATCATTAATTTTGAAGTATTTCCACACCTCTGAGGCTGACATTGTTTCTGCTGCTGCCGCCGGTGTCTCTGTGCGCGGAAAATTCTGTCAGTTACGTCACGTGAGGTATCGGTCTGTGGTATCGGGGGTATTTTTACGAGTACGAGTACAAGTACATGAGCTTGGTATCGTCCCGATACCGATACTGGTATGGGTGCATCCCTATTTAATATTATAATGATGTACCAGCTGTGGTTCCCTGTATCGTTTACAGTTATTTGAGAGATATTTTTTTCTTTGAGGAAATTTGCCATGTACTTACCTTAGAGGGCCCAAATGAATCAATATTGAATTGAAGGTAATCAAATTAAAGTCAGTCGCAAGCTCTGAATCGAAATCTAATCCATTAGTGAAATTTCTGTCAATGCCCAGCCCTAGTGTCAATTTTTTTTTTTTTTTACTTGAAGCAAATGTTGTTTTTTCCATTTATTTTCTTGTCAGAGTGCACCAAAATGCTTCGTTTACATGTTAAAATCACAAAAAATTTCTCATGGGGGAGGATGCCCCCACATACCCCACAACTATTTAGTTCGTCACCTTTTTCACCTCTTGTGATGTTGCGGCTCTAATATAATGTTAGCTAAAATCACAGCAAATGTCTTTATCTTATGTGTATGGTGATTTTGTCAGACAACGTCTCCATTATAAATCAGGATTATAACATGTCAGAGCTCGACATTAACTTGTCCATTAGACCGGGATAAGTGGATTTTTTGAAGGGGCAAGTGAAAGAGAATTTTACTTGCCTGTCCGGACAAGGAGCCTGATTAAAACGTCAATACCAAAAAAAAAAAAAAAAAACATTGGGAATGACACCGAATAACTGATTTTATTACATTTAGTGTAAGTTGTGATCGATAGTAGATAATAATAGGCTGTATAAGTCACTTACGTTTTAGAAGGAACATTGTTTTTGTTCAATTTTAGCAGCGAAAATATTTTCAAACAAAGATCACAGTAGAACCATAGCGCAGAGGTCTTCAGCCCTGTTCCTGGGGACCCACTGTCCTGCAAAGTTTGTTTCCAACCTGCTTCAGCTCACCTGCTTGGGTATTTTCTAACATGCTGAAGAGCTTGATTAGCTGCTTCAGGTGTGTTTGATTAGGGTTGGAGCTAAACACTGCATCAAACATTTTAAAAGCGATCAATACATCACGGTTGTTTTTAAACCAATAAGCATTAAGCTGTGTCGTCAGCAAGTCATTTCCCATCATGCTTTTGGTCAGCGCAGTCGGTGGAGAGCAACCAAAGAACTTGGAGCAACTAAGCCCGACTGCAGAATCTGACACGTCCGCCTGACATCAGAGCAAGGCGGCCCATGCTCGGACACATTTCTAACCAGCATGCATCTCGTGGTGGTCAGTTCTGCGCAGATTTTGCTTATCTCAAACGAGCCTATTAATATCTGCTAATACCATAACATTAAATCTGATTGGTTTTCATTGGTGATGTCATATATAAATATGCGGCCTGTGAGACTTGCACTGATCGGGTTGGTGCGGCCCACTGGGAAAAAAGGTTGAGAACCACTGTTATAAACAATAAAAATGTAAAAAAAAAAAAAAAAAAAAACATTTTGCCACTTACTCCAGCTTTGTTCTTCTCTTAAAATCATGTCATGTACATCAGTGGTTTTTAGTTGTTTTTTTTTCTCTTTTCTTTGGGATCCAGATTTTACACTCAACATCAACACTAATACAATTGTTTATCGTATAAAAGTAAATACTGATTTTTTTAAAAAAAAATTTATACAAATGACAGGCAGGCAGGAAAACAGTTTAACCTAAAATCTTGATATTACTGTTTTTAAAAAAGTTATTAAATACTATGCGTCACATGTATTTGTGACAGATAAATGGTATCAATAATTAAACAAATAATATATTCACATACAAAACATTATTTTAAAGCAAAAATATTTGCAATAATTTTTTGTCATTCATAGTGGTAATTTTCTTTCCAATAATTCCAAACATAATCTCAAAAATCCAAATGAACGTTCAAGAATTTACATTGACTTCATACACATGATCAGTGAAGCGCTACAAGTTAACAGAATTTTTATAGACTCCATGCAGATTAGTCACATTTTGGAGTGTGACACATATTTTTCTCCTAAATGACAATCATTAATGCAAAAAGCAACTGGAAGAAAATGAGAACAGTCCAGAATGTGGGACGACTACCTGTGGAAGAAGAGCAGTGTTAATGATGGTACAAACAGAAACACACAATGTCAACAAGCTCAATCCCTGTCTACAGATACAGAAGAGTGACTCTGTGGTTTTACTCTCAGTCATTTCAATGGCAGCAGCGCTGGAGCTGCTGAAGAAACACCGACCCGACATCCAGAAAGAGTTTTTGTCATAAATCAGCACAAAGGACTCAAGTAAGTCATCAGAGATTCACAAATGTGCGCTCAAAGTCCTTCCTCATTTTCAAAGAGAGCAAAACGACTAAGCTAAATAAAAAGAAATTCAATGCAAAATGTCTTAATGAACATTCATTCATAAAATCATATTCAAATATAAAGGAAAATAATTACTGTAAATTACACACATTTTATTGAACCGACAGAGGATATGCATTTCATTTTTTCATCTTTAACTCACCTGTAGAGTAAACTTCAACACTGAGAGGTTTTGATGTGACTTTAGGAGGAGGTTGAGGTCCTTCTTTTCCCAGTTCCAGCTCTGCTTCACACCTGTACTGAACTCCATCATCAGCTCTGTCTGGACGGATCATGAGTGTGACTGTTTCATTCACTGGAGTCTTGATGGTGTCAGTGAAGTTGGTTTGATCCACCAGAGTCTGTCCTTTGTACCATTTGACAGTGAGATACTGAACAGGAGCCACATTGAGAACGTCACACTGAAGCTCATACTGGTTTCCCTCCATCATTGGTCCGGTGTGATTCACAGTGCTGATGGACACACTGTCTGGAGTCTCTGTGGAGGAAGATTCACACACTCTGATATCTGCAGTCATGAATGTACATACATTAGATATTTCTGAGATTGAAAAGATAAAAATATAGTAGAGAAACTCACTGTAAACAGTCACTGGGAGCTCTAATTGACACTGTTTCTTATAGTTTAAGTAGCAGTATGGCTGTATGTCCCATTCTGTCAGATTTGACACTCTCCATGTGATCAGATTGTCTCTGCTCATGGGCACTGCTCCCTCACTGGCTTCCCATCCCATTCCTTGATGCGTGACAGAAGTGCTACAGTTAACTGACACAGAACCGCCGTACTCCACAACAACTCTCTGTGGGTTGAGCTGAAGAGGACATTCATCAGCATGTGTCCCTGTTAAACACATTGAGAAGGATGTGATTCAGCACAGAATAGCAGCACTAAAGTTTTGGATTACAGGCACATCATTTGTTATACTCATGATATGCAACAAAAAAAGCAGTCACACATTATATTAGTTCACACTTTCAAATAATCAGATAAAGTAAAAGAGTTTGTGTATTTGGCGTGTTGTCCAGGGGAGGACTCTGAGCTCGGAATATGGCCAGAGTACTCCCCCTTATCCCTGGCTGGGATAGGAGCTGAGAGTGAGGAGTCGGGGTGAAGTAGGGATGCAGAAAAGTTGAGGAATGATGGGGAGTCGGCCTCCAGTTGTACTGACTGGGTAGATCATTTGAACTTTGTTTGGGTAGATTTATTTGAACCTCCCAAACTTTGTTAATAAAACATCATGTGTCTTTAACTACTATGTACTTACATTAAAAAATAATAATTATAATTGTTAGATACAATGTATTTATCATGTTAGTATTGCAAAACACTAGTTTAAGAGTGGGTTATGGGTTAAGGGAAGGGTCAACAGTGTAATTATTGTCATTACAGAAATTAATTACAGATGTAATTACATGCAGGTATTTTATATATAAGTATTATGTAAAACATGTATGTACACAAATAAGAGCACTGTATAAAATTATTAATTTAAATATTAGTGCATAGTAGTTTAGGGCACTTAATATAAAGCAAGACCAAAACATCTTTACTAACACAGTAGCAAGACAAGATTTGAACAGGGTTAGTCCAAACTCCAACATGTCAACTGAACAGAAATGAATGGTACGGTGTTGCCTCCAGGCAACATGGTCTATTTTAGTTTGTTTTTAATAAAATAAGGCACCAATTGATTGATCAAACATATCTCAGGACAGAATAACTCAAATACTAATCAATAAAAGTGCAAAAAAGACCAAAACATGACCAACAGGGGTCCATTTTGTGTCCTGTTTCAGCACATGTCACATGGCTCCATATTTTCTCCAATGAAAAGTGCTTTTTTCACTTGTTTGTATCATTTAATCACCCGCAAAAAAAAAAATTAGTTACCTTCACTGGCAAGTAAAGAAGTATATTAAAGAACTTTACATTATATATCATCATATGTTTTAGAGAAAATAACAAAAAACTGTGTGTTGCTTCAAGGCAACATTGTACCATAATGGAATCACATAAGGCCATACAGGCATAATAAGTTTAAATACAAATGTATTATATTTGTAAGGAAAAGAGTTAGAATTATCTAAATATATTTGCATTTTCACATGATTTTGTAATGCACTTATAAGAATAGTAATTCACAAATTATATCTGCATATATTATGATCTGCACATTTTCTATAGCACTTCAAAAAGGTATAAAACACACGTAGCACAGCCAGTTGATGAGGGTGAGGATGAGGGGTCATACTGTGATGAGGAAGATGAAATCATAGTGACAGTCCGTCAGGGAGAGAGTGAGGGTGAGAGAGAAGATGGAAATGAAGACGAAGATGGATATGATAACTTGATATAATAACATCATAATATGATGGTTTGGTAATACTTGTGTTCCACTATGGTACAATGTTGCCTGAGGGCAACAGCTGGATATAAAATGTTACTTTTTATTGAATATGAAACTTTTAATACATTAAAAACTGGATAAATTTGTTTGTTCAAGTGTCTAGTTAAAGAAATTGATGTTTTCAATAAAAATATTTCTTTTTCTACATGAAAATGCCAAATGTTTACATTTTTCCATTGTGGTACAGGAAAAACTACACAAATCATTTTTTCCTCATTGATATTATATTGCGTACCATAGAGGGTTAACACTCCAAACTCTGGTCTTAAGACAGAAACAAAGATATAATAGAAATAAAGTTATAATAAATAAAGTTATAATCATTTAGCCAACAATAAAGTAAAAACTAAATTTTAAAACATATTTAGTCTCATTCCAGATACTGCATCAGGAGAATAAAAGTGAAAATACAAACCTGTGAAACTCACAAGCTGTGAAACTGCAGAGAGATAAACAAGTCCAAAGAAATGTTGAAGCATATTGTATGTGTTCAGAGAAAAACAACTGATCAGAAAATGCTGTAAATAAGACACAACTTTATCTCTGTAACTCTGTGGTCTGTGACTGAATAGCTGTAGCTCGAGCAACGCAATACTGAGACAAAAAGAACTAACCCCACCCAGAAAATATTGAGAGGAAATTTCTCAGGGTTGACCTTAAGAACAGTACATGTTAATTGATGACAGAAATCAGACTCCTAATGAAACAAAATTAAATCTATAAATAATTTGAATCCTTAAACAGATACACAGTTGTAGTTGAGACTAATGTTGATTGACAGAGTTCTTCTTCTGGTTCATAATAATTTTATGCTCTCACAGAAATTTAACACCATACAAAAACAACAAAAAATTTTTTTTTTTTTTTGAAAAACAATTTCCAAGGGGTCTGAAAAAGGTTCTTTTATTGCACACAGCGCCCACCTGTGGTAATTTCAGGACAGAGCAGAGAGAAAGGGCGGGGTTAACCTCGTTGCTATGGATGATGTCGACACACTTACTAACTCTGCCCACAGTGATTGGCTGATGGGGGAGGGCTCTCTGTCAGTGATTTAATCATGGAAATATTGTAGAATGAGGAATCATGTTGCCATATTCAAATAAAGATTTTAAAATGTAGGCTAAGTGTTACTAATTAAACAAGTATATGTTCAGCTAATTGTCAGCCTCTTACATGTCTGCATCTCGAGAGATTGCAGAATTCAAGTGACAAATGATGCTTTATAAACAAAGTTTGGGAGTACCCTGTTGAAAAAAACAGCATATGCTGGTTAGGTATGTTTTGAAGCATGGAAGCTGGTCATGAGCTGGTTTAGGCTGGTCAAGTGCTGGTCCTAAGCAACTAGCTCCAGCTCAGGACCAGCTAAAGACCAGCACCTGACCAGCTTAAACCAGCTTCCATGCTTCAAAACATACAACCAGCATATTTTTCAACAGGGTAGCACGTTCAAATGGTCTATCTGATCAGCTGGAGAGGAGGCATTATTATACAGTTGACTCACCTACTTACCTCAACAGTTTTCTGCATCCCTGCGACACCCCGTTCCTCACTCTTGGCTGGTTCCTATTCCCAGCCGGGGATACAGGGGAGTACTCTGGGTTTGAGCTAAATTTCAAGCTCAGAGCCTGAAATACGCTTATTTTACTCTTTTACTCTATTCGATCATTTGTAAGCGTGAACTCATGAAAACAACTGCCACATGTAATCAGACATTATATTTTTATTTATTTATTCTCATTTTTGGCGTTTTTGCCTTTTTATTATGATATGACAGTGAGTAGACAGGAAGCAAAATGGAAGAGAGAAAGGGGGGACGGGATCAGGAAAGGTCCACGAGCCGGAACTGGAACTCGGGTCACCTGATCTTCCCACAAGGCTATATCAGCGCCAACGATAGGACATTATTTTCAACTTGACTGCAGTTGGTTTGTTTATACATTCAATGCATTTTGCCTGTACATAAATGAACATTTTATGTCATTGTAGATCGTAAATCTATAAATCAAAATATGCATTTATGAAGAAAAGTTTCAGCACTCAAGGCTCTATCGTCTATTGCCTCAATGGTGTACAGTGTCTTTGGGTGGATTGCTGAGGCTAATTGCCAGCAACAACCATTTCAGGATTGTTTGTGATTTGGTCTTAGTGACTTAGGAGTCCTCTTGACTACCCCTAACTTTTCACACACTTAGGAGCTTTAGTGCTAAAATGCTTTGTGAAATACTCTTAGAGCAAAAATTAGGTTCTAAATTAGGACACGCCCATTATTGTTTCTCCTAAATTGGCAAGTTAGGAGCTACTTTTAGCCTTAAGATGTTTTGTGAATACGGCCCCGACTGACATCAAGTTCAGTTCAATTCTTTTCACATTTATTTGTATAGCGCTTTTCACAATACATGTCATTTCAAAGCAGCTTTACAGAAAATGCATGTCAACATTACAATTTAGAGTGATCTGTTATCAGAGTTGACTGTGTCCAAATTATTAATTTCAGAAATGTGCATATGCAAATCATGCAGTTAGCTAACAGTGTATTAATTTAAGCAATTGATTAATTTAGGTAGAAACAATGAGCTCATGGAAGTCATGAATACATGTTAACAATGATTAGGATATATTTGGATATGGTGCATGTTGATCCAGAGTTTGCGTTTGAAATCCTTGCAGGTGTTGGTCATCTGAAGTCTTCATAGGAGGCTAAATCCAAACTGAAGCTAATCTCTAGTCACCTCGGGACGGGCATCCTGAGATAAAACAGAAAAGCAAATGGAGAATAATTAGCGTAGCTGCTGTTCATAACATTAAGCAAAGATAATCATGTGCATTTGATCTGATATCACTGGAGTTCAAGGATATGAGAAGCATTATGTGAATGCTTGGCTAAAGAGATGCATCTTTAGATTAAACTGGGTGAGTGAGTCTGAACCCCGAACATTATCAGGAAGGCTATTCCAGAGTTTAGGAGCCAAATGTGAAAACACTCTCCCTCCTTTAGTGGACTTAGACATCCTAGGTACCACAAGAAGTCCAGAGTTTTGTGATCTTAAAGAGTGTGAAGGACTGTAGGGCGATAGAAGATCGGTTAAATACACAGGAGCTAAACCATTTAGGGCCTTATAGGTCAGTAGCAATAATTTATAATTGATACGGAACTTAATAGGTAACCAGTGTAGAGATGATTAAATTGGTGTTATATGATCATGTTTTCTTGACCTGGTAAGAACTCTAGCAGCTGCATTTTGGACTAATTGTAGCTTGTTTATTGAAGATGCAGGACAACCAGCTAGTAATGCATTACAGTAATCTAGTCTAGAGGTCATGAATACATGAACAAACTTTTCTGCATCAGAAACAGATAACATGTTCCGTAGCTTAGTAATGTTTCTGAGGTGGAAGAAGGCTGTTTTTGTAACATCTGAAATATGATTTTCAAAGGACAATTTGCTGTCTAATATAACACCCATGTCTCTAACTGTAGAGGATGGAGTAACAGTACATCCTTCTAGATGCAAATTGTAGTCTAAGAGATTCTGTGTACAAGTTTTTGGTCCAATAATAATACCTCAGTCTTTTCTGAATCTAACAGAAGAAAATTACTGGTCATCTGTGATGATAAACATGTAGGCAATCATCACGTGAACATCAGTTCACAGTGTTATTGTGTATTTATTTATGGGTTATGTTATGATTTGACATGGGTTTTCATATGTTTATTGTTTAATACATTTCAAAGTCTAACTTATCTGTCTGGTCCTGTATTTGGGAGCATCATGATGACGTCACGTGAATATCACCAATTACTCTTAATTAGCGATTATACCATTTATTGGGACAGATTAATGTGAATGCGTTGAAATGGCCATTGTCTTATTTGTAATAGGTATGGTTTATATTTGATCAAAGATAATATTTATGCTTATGTTTACATGTTGACATGTGCATCTGAATTACATTGTTGCTGTATAATGGTGTATTTCTTGTCATGGGTGTTAATCGACCCCTATGGGTGGTAGAATCCGCTTGTGTATAGCGGGAAGATTGTATACAAACTGGGTATGTTTGGGGAAGGGGGCTAGTCAGGCCATGGACGGCCAAGGGCTGTTGCTTGTCTGAAGACTAGTAATGTCGTGTTTTGCTGCTCTCAGCATATTTGTTTTGTACAGTTTAATTTGAGTATTTTTGTTGGTTTATTTATTTATTTATTTTTCATTATTTTGAACTTTGGTTTGGAAGAGCACGTGTGACGAGGCAGCATTTAGAGAAAGATATTCTCTGGAGACAGGAAAAAACAATTCAAGGAAGATTTGACATCCGCTGACAGAGAAGTGAGACAGCAACTGTAGCCAGAGGTGGAGCGTGCAAGAAAAGCTGGGAAGACGGTGTACTTTGTTGGAGCGAAGGCGTATGTGGATGGGATCCAGATTCGACCCAAAGATGACAAAATGGAGATCTGATGAATTTACTTTTATAGTGACTATAGCACCCGAAGAGATGAAAATGAATGAAAACAGATTTCTCCATTGAAGCTCGACAGCTGACGTGAAGTTTTAATGAAATTGTTTGTTTTGACTGTTATACAGTCTGGTATGTGTTGAACAGTTAAAACAGGTCATAACGTTTCATTTCTATTCAATTTTTTTCTCTCTCTCTTTTGCTTTCTTGCTCCTCCAACTACATATATAAAATATATTGTTTTAGTTTTGGATAAGTTCATGTTCATTAACACAGAAGGGTTGATCGGGAATTGTTGTTCTACTTAGTAAACCAATTTATAGCAGTTGTTCAAGTTATCTTTAATCCTGTCTTTTTCATTAGTTTCTCTTAATGTTAGGGACATCCGCAATATAAATAAAAGAAAAGCTGTGTTTTTGTTTTTGAAAGATAAAATGGCTGATTTTTATTTATTACAAGAAATGCATAGTTCAAGGGCTGATTACAATTTTTGGAAAAAGTCAGGACATTTGGTTCTGTCATGGTACCAATAGATCAGCAGGGGTCGCTATTCTCAAATGAAATTTCAGGGGGAAAATTCTTCATAATGAGAGTAATAATGGAAGGTGGCTAATACTCTTATTAGAAGACTCTCATAAGCAACATATTATTGCTAATATTTATGGTACTAATTGCAAATCTACAAATTTGCTTTTACTTCATGAATTAGAAGAACGAATTGTAGACCTATCAACTAAATATGTGGATGCAAAATTTATACTTGGGGGTGATTTTAATGTAGTCCCAGATAATATAGATAGATGTCCTCCAAAAGGAGTAAAAGATGATGTTAGTAACAAGATTATCTGTGGATAATGCAATAATTTAGGACTTGTTGATATGTATACATGGAAAAATAGTGATTTGTCTTTGTCTCTCGTATAGATCTATGGTTAATATCAGAGGCGTTGACTTCCTTAATAGACAACGTTACTAATGATCCTGCAGTTTTTACGGACCATAAATCTATTCACATGTTCATCACCACTAATGACAGTGGAAAGAACATGAGCAGAAGTGGATACTGGATTTTAAACATTTTTTTATTATTAAACGATGATTTTAAGCGGGACGTCTTAAGAATAATTGAAAAATATAAACAGAGTTTAATTAGTAACCAATATGGGCTGCATTGGGATATTATGAAATATAAAGTGAGGAGTTTAGCCATTAAAATTAGTAAATTGATTGCCAAAAATAAACGGGCCATCATCCAAGAGTTTGGTGCCCGGTGTGATAGACAGATTAAACAGATTTAACAGAAGAAGAAGCTCAAAATCTTATAAAATTACAAGGGTATTTAAATAAACTTTTTGAGGAGAAGGCAAAAGGTGCTTTCATACTCTCCAAAAGGAAGTGGCTTGAACATGGTGAAAAAAACACGAGATATTTTTATTCTTTGGAAAAAAAGGATTATCAATTAATAAATTACAGATAAATAACACTGTCACAGATGATTTACCTACAATTTCAAAACACATAGCTAAATTTCATCAAACTTTGTATTCTGGCTCTGAAATTCAGTACCCCTTAATGGAGTCCTTTTTTAAAAATTGTATAAAAATTGCATTTATGAGAAAAAGCTTAGTGTTACAGAAATTATTGACAATATTAAGAAGCTCAAGGACAACAAATCTCCTGGTATTAATGGGCTTACAAATGAATTTTTTAAAACTTTCTGAGGTGCCCTTTCTCCATTTATTTTAGCTATGTTTAATGAATCTATAAAGAATGTAATTTTACCTCCATCTCTTAGACAGGGTGTAATTACTTTAATACGGAAGCCAAATAAGGATACTCTATCTCTAGATGGGTATAAATACCTTTATTAAACACTGATGTCAAACTGTTTTCTCTTATTTTTGCCAGCAGGCTGAAATTAGGATTGGATTCCCTAATTGATCAGTCTCAGTCAGGTTTCATGAAAGGGAGGCATATATGCAACAATATTCGTCTTATTCTTGATTTTATTAATTACAGTCACCTTCTCATTTGATTACAGTCACCTTCTCAATGATGACAACCTAATACTATTTACTGATTTTAATAAAGCGTTTGATACAGTGGAGCACAAAAACATGTTCGCAACATTAGAATACTTTAAATTTGAGATTTTTTTATTTTATTTTTTTTAGAAAGCCAATTACAACCCTGTACACAGAATGTAGCAGCTCTGTTAAAATGATTCATGGGACTTCTGGTAGATTTTTTTTTTTTTTCTAGGGGCATTAGACAAGGCTGCCCAATCTATTTCTTTTTCTGCTTGTCACACAGGTTCTTTCTTGCTATGTAAATATGAACTTCTTTCAAGGTATTAACATTTTTGGGAATGAATTAAACATTTGTCAGCTGGCTGATGACACAACACTTTTTAAAAAATGCAAAGCAATTAGTATCATAAATAATTTCTCTAAGGTACTGGTCTCCCCTTTAATGTTAGCAAATGTGAGATTTTTCCACTTAAGAGTGTTAACTTTAAATCACGATTGATATATGATTAGTTGGTCAGTTGAGTATTACTGAATTGTCTTAAATTTATGTGTCATATTTCTGTTAAAGAATATCGCATTGTCTTGAATTCTGTTTCTGCCAAAATTCTATCTCTATTCAGAAATCAGGCAACTTGGTGTAACACTGAAAGTAAAATCTCTAAACAATTATTGATTACAATTGCTCTTTTTATAATTGTGAGAGAGTCTTGTGCATTTATTTTTTGAATGTCCCTGTTCATCTTTCTTTTGTTATGAGATGTCTCAATTTCTAAGTGTTAGAATGAACTGCAACCTAGTCTTAAATTTGTCATCTGTTTTACTTTATTCAAATGAATATAACTTTTCCAAAAGAAAAATATATATTATCGATTTGTTTTTGTTATTAGGAACATTTTCTATTCATCAAACTAAATGGAATAACTCAAAACCCAAATCTGCTCATTTTCAAACAGCTTTTAAAGGTTATTTAGAATCTAAAGTTTTCAAAAAAATCAAAAAGCCCAAAGAACTGTATCTTTGCTAAATGAATTTAACATGCTTGTGATGCCCTTTAATTTTAAGTTCTGTGTTGCTGTGAAAATGTGAAAATGTGTTGCTGTTTAATTTTGTAGTTTTGAAAGTTTAATTAAAAAAAAAAAAAAAAAAAAAAAAAAAATCAAATCAAACCTGTAGGAGCCATTTTGATGCAGTTATATTTTTGTCCATCGGGTGGCGCTCTGACAATGGTATATTAGGAGCAAATGGGTAATTAGACAACAGGTGTGTTTGGTGCCAGGAAAGCATACAGTTTTTGACTGTGCTTGACCATCGAGCTGCGCGTTTGAATGTGCTGGACCGTGCTTACAACTGTCAATTGGATTATTGTGTTGGACTGAGCTTAATGCTTAATAAGAAACAAGAAACAGTATGGATTATGGACATTGTGTTTGCTCTATCTGCAAAGTATGAACTTCACATTGGTATCATGTCATGAACTTTAAAGAATGAGAGCTTACAGGAAGCTGGTTGGAAGCAATGTTTATTGATTGGAGCACAATAAAAGGACACTGTTTGCATTTTAACATCTGTGTGCATGGATTAAATTTACACATGCGTCAATTACTTGCTCACTTCTACCACCAACACCAGCGGCTTAATGGAAGGCCGTAATAAAACCTGTGTTCTGTTTTCTGACTAACATTATGAGTATCTCTCTATATAGTTGCAACACCTCCAAAACTCATGCTTATAACAGTAGCCAGGTGGAGTAGACTCATTATGACTGAAATAATCATTTGGTTTAAGCCAGGTTTCAGTAAGGCAAATTACATCAAAACTATTATCTGTGATCATTTCATTTACAGTCAAGTGTAAGTGTTCGTTCACAACACTTCTTACAACATCCAGGTTGAGAGATCAGATTGTGGCCTGGGATCCTGTGAAATGGATTGCATGTACAGTAACTGCGTTGAGGCTCTGAATACTGTATATGCCTGAAACCTCACATGCCATACTGACCCGTGTTTGGTGGCAGATGTGAAAGAATTAACACTTTGGGGTGTTTGCAAAGTTCACAATAATCCATTTTCCAGAAGAACCAAGAAGGATACTTTCAAAATTAGTTGGAGGTGCTAATCTGAGTTTCCGGAGATCATCTATGTACTTTGCACAGCAGCACAAACGTTTTTGGATCAGTTTAGGATTTTGTTGATTCACCCATTTATAATTTCTGCTACTGATTTATTTTCAGTTTCATCATTGTTATTGAGTGACCAACTGTTGTTATGGTGTCATCTATGAATTTATTGATGCCACTTTTGCTCTTGTACAGTAAACATTGAAAACAGCTTCAGGCTGGAAAATAAGTCATTAATATCAAATGGTATGTTAGATAATGGTAAGTTAAATAATTGAAATGATTATGAATCATCCACTAAATGAACCATTCATCATTTAACATTTAAATTGTTAAAGGATGAAGGCTGATGTGCTTGCCTGTTCAATGGTTTCCTCTATTTGTGTAATTTAGATGAAAATGTGCCATTTTTATTGTTTGAGTCACTTTTCAAAAGTTAGAAAAAGTTGCCAAATCCATTAAAAATAGCTAAATTTGTTGCTAGGCGCTTTTTGAAAAGCGTTGCTAGAGTAGTCTGAAAAGTTACTAAATCTAGCAACAAAACTGCTAAGTTGGCAACACTCAGCACAGACAAGAAGCAGACTCGAAGCTGCACGCTCACACGAAGACAACACAAGATAAAACATGAGGGGAAGGGGCACATCACACTCTGGTTAGACGGTTTGCTGTAATTAACATGTTCTTCTACACATATAAGAACTTGTGTGTGTACTCTGTGTAAAAACTCTGTTTAAACTCAAAACTCACATGATCAATTCTTCTCTTCACACTGGTACATTTCCCACAGCTTTTAAGCAGGCTAGGATTACACCACTGCTTAAAAAACCCACTCTGAATCCAGCACTTTTAGAAAACTATAGACCGGTATCCCTTCTTCCATTCATTGCGAAGACACTTGAGAGAGTTGTGTTCAACCAACTGTCTACTTATCTCACACAGAACAACCTCCTTGACAACAACCAGTCTGGCTTCAAGAGTGGCCACTCAACTGAGACGGCCCTGCTCTCAGTCACTGAAGCCCTGAGACTGGCACGAACAACTTCAAAATCATCGGTACTCATCTTGCTGGATCTGTCTGCTGCTTTTGACACAGTTAACCACCAGATCCTCCTGTCAACCCTCAGGTCGAAGGGCATCTCAGGAACCGCACTCTAGTGGTTTGAGTCTTATCTCTCAGGTAGGTCCTTCAGGGAGAGGTGAGGTGTCCAAGTCGCATCATCTTGCTACTGGGGTACCTCAGGGCTCTGTGCTTGGACCACTTCTCTTCTCCATCTACATGTCATCACTAGGATCTGTCATTCAGGAACATGGTTTTCCTATCACTGTTATGCTGATAACACACAACTCTACCTCTCATTCAAACCAGATGATCTGACAGTTGCTGGTCGCATCGCAGCCTGCCTGACAGCCATTTCTGCCTGGATGAAGGACCACCACCTTCAACTCAACCTTGCAAAAACGGAACTGCTTGTGGTCAGTGCCAACCCAACACTTCATCATAACCTTTCCATTCAACTTGGGTCATCAACCATAACTCCTTCCAGGATGGCCAGGAACCTCAGAGTGGTGATGGATGATTGTTTAAGCTTCACAGATCACATCGCTACAACGGCCCGGTCCTGCAGATTTGCTCTGTACAACATTAGGAAGATTAGACCCTTCCTATCGGAGCTTTCCACACAAATTCTTGTCCAAGCTCTTGTTCTATCCAGACTGGACTATTGTAATGCTCTCTTGGCAGGCCTTCCAGCATGCACTGTCAAGCCTCTACAACTGATCCAGCAAGACTGGTCTTTAACGAACCGAAGAGAGCGCATGTCACACATCTCTTCGTCAGTTTGCATTGGCTGCCAATTGCTGCTCGCATCCAATTCAAGGCTCTAATGTTTGCCTACAGAACAACCACTGGCTCTGCACCACTGTACCTAAACCCGCTACTTCAGACTTATGCGCCCTTCAGAAGCTTGCGTTCTGCAAGTGAATGGCGTCTTGTGGTGCCATCCCAAAGGGGCACAAAATCACTCTCACGGACCTTCTCCTGGTCTGTTCCTGGTTGGTGGAATGGCCTACCATGCTCTATCCGAGCAGCTGAGTCTTTAGCCATTTTCAAAAAACTGCTAAAGACATATCTTTTTCATCAACACTTGACCCAGTAATATAGCACTTTTTTTTATTTATATTTTACTTTTCTTTTTTAGATTTTCTATTCTTTCTCAATCTATTTGCTTATATATTTAAAAAAAAAAAAAAAAAAAAAAAAAAAAAAACAACCTTGCTATGAGCACTTTACTGATGAAACTGTGACTTGACACAGCACTTACATACTGTTGTACTCATGTTGATTTGATTGCTTCTACTATTTTCATTTGTAAGTCGCTTTGGAGAAAAGTGTCTGCTAAATGACTAAATGTAAATGTCTAAATGTAAATGCAAGTATATTCGCTTCCTTCAACAAATTCTAACTGAGCAAATTCACATTTAACACTGAAGAAAAAAATCAACGGCAAAGAAGTTTATTTTGCTGCAATTTAGCTGTTCAAAACAATTTTCTTGTGTTCTCCAAAACATCTTGTGCAGAGTTAAAACGGCTCAGCTCACATTCACACGGAGTACAAAACAAATTTAAAAGATGCAATGAATGATTAATGCTTAATACCTTTTAAATGAGGTATTCCAAGGTGACAAACAATCAAATATACTAAAACTGATGTTATAAACCAGTGGTTCTCAACCTGTGGCCCGTCACGAATGCAAATGCGGCCAACGATATGCCGACCATATTTAAAAAATAAATTCCAGTTTTACAGTTTATTTAAAATGGATTAAATGTATATAAGTTTGAACTATAATGTTTTTTGGTCATATAAGATCATTTTGGTGATCATTTTCAGAGTTTTGAGTTCTATTTCATACAGTAGGTCATTCCAATAGTAGCCATTATTTTTTTGTAAATTTAGGGATCGAAATGGACAAATTTGTTATTATAGGAAAAAAACAAAATGAGGAACATACCAATGAAGGAACACATTGCAAACAAGAAGAGTCGTAGCATCAGCAGCGAAGAAGATGGAAGAATCAGTTTGCTGTCACTGAACAAGATGGAGAGCCTTTGTTTGCTCTGTAGTAAAGTACTTGGCATATGCACAACCTACAATAGGGTTTCCGCGGGGAATTAAAAAGCATTAAAAGTCTTTAAATGGATTTTGCGAAAATTAAGGCCAGTTTTGTAATTGTCTCCGGCCGGTGCAAAATTTCCGTAACGCCGTTTTGGACAGCGGCGGGCTGGGACCTGGATGACTAAAATTGGGTGCTTCTCAGACAGAAGGGCCAACTTAGCAACTTTTTTCCAAGAAAGCGCATTGTGACAAATCTAGCGACTTGTTGAAACCTTATCTAGCTTCTAAGACTCCCCGGTACTGCCGCTCGAGCGCGAGATCTTGCTTTCCTTTCCCACGCGCCTCTGTTCAAGCAGAGCGCACAAACCGATCATCTCTTCCACTTTACTAGTTACAGCAACCTCTGAAGGTATGTTGAAAGATACAGTACAACTTAACAAAATCCGTATCATGTCTCATGTAATCGCTCAATGAGTGTTTCAACCGCGGAAAGACGTCAATATAACAGATTGTAAAAAATGTCACATTTACCGTCCAACTACCTCAGAAAAGCCGTTCAGTGTCAAAAAATCGTTGGTCAGCTACAAAAATGAACTTAGAGAGGAGCATTTTGCTACATATATGCACTATAGGCTATTGCATATCCCTTGTAATTGTACTTAACATGTGCTTTAATATTGAATGTTTGAATAAATCCGTTTTATGACAGCATTTAAATCTTTATATAGCCTAAAAAACGAGTAGAAACAATGTCATAAAAAAATGTATTATAATGTTATTATAAACTTTTTTATGGGTAATTTATATGTAAGTAGCATACAAATCGATGAATTTGAACCATTAATATTATAATGATGTACCAGCTGTGGTTCCCTGTATAGTTTACAGCATTAATTGAGAGATATTTTTTTTCTGAGGAAATTTGCCATGTACTTTACCTTAGAGGCCCCAAATTAATCAATATTGAATTGAAGGTAATCAAATTAAAATCAAGTCGCAAGCTCTGAATCGAAATCTAATCCAATTGTGCCCAGCCCTAGTGTCATTTTTTTTTTTTTTTTTTTTCAAAGTGCACCAAAATGCTTCGTTTACATGTTAAAATTACAAAAAAAATTGTGCCTTTATCTTATGTGATTTTGTCAGACAACGTCTCCATTATAAATCAGGGGCCGTATTCACAAAACATCTTAAGGCTAATAGTAGCTCCTAACTTGCCGATTTAGGAGAAACTCTTAAAAATAATGGGTGTGTCAGTCCTAATTTTAGGACTCCTAAATTTTTGTTCTAAGAGTATTTCACAAAGCATTTTAGCGCTAAAACGAGCTCCTAAATCTGTGAAATGTTAGGAGTAGTCAAGAGGTTTCCTAAATCACTAAGACCAAATCGCAAACTATACACCATTGAGGCAACAGCGATAGAGCCTTGAGTGCTGATCCTTTTCTTCATAAATGCAATACATATTTTGATTTAAAAATTTGAATTTACGATCAGACACCAAAAAAAAAAAAAAAAAAAAAAAAAGATTACCTGTGGCAGTTGTTTTCATCAGTTCATACTTACAAATGATTGAATAGAGTAAAAAAAATATATAATAAGCGTAGCCTATTTGGCGCGCTGTCCAAGGGGATGGAGCGCTCCGAGCTTGGAATTTAGCCCAAACCCAGAGTTCTGCCTCGTATCGCAGCCGAGAGTGAGGAAGGAACGGGGTTGCGAAGGGATGCAGAAAACTGTCGAGGTAACTATAGGTGAGTCGGCTCTCGTCTGTGTATATATACCTCCACTCGAGCTGATTAGATAGACCATTTGAATGCGCTCCTCCCAAACTTTGTTTATAAAAGGTGCAGACATGTCGAGGTGCAGACATGTAGAGCTGACAATTACTGAACATATACTAGTTTAATTAGTGACACTTAGCCTACATTTTAAAACCTTTATTTGAATATAGCAACATTTTTATTAAACAAAAATCTTTTTGAATAGGGCAACATTTGTATTTTAAAACCTTTATTTTAATATGGAAACATGATACCTCATTCTACAATATTTCTATAATTAAATGGCTGACAGAGAGCCCTCCCCCATCAGCCAATCACTGTGCGTGTTGACATCATCCATAACAACGAGGTCAGCCCCGCCCTTATTCTTAGCTTGATACTTTTCTCTATTCCTTAGTAAAAGTTTGTTTCAGCATCTTTGTGAATAGGTTTTAAGAGAAAACACTTGGCTAAGAACTTTTACTGCTATTTAGGAGAACTCTTAGTGGTAAGATAAAATGTTTTGTGAATACGGCCCCAGGATTATAACATGTCAGAGCTCGACATTAACGCTTGTCCATTAGTCCGGGATAAGTGGATTTTTTGAAGGGGCAAGTGAAAGAGAATTTTACTTGCCCGGCCGGACAAGGAGCCTGATTAAAACGTCAATACCAAAAAAAAACAAAAAAAACATTGGGAATCACCAAAACGCGAGAATGACTGATTTTATTACATTTAGTGTAAGTTGTGATCGATAGTAGATAATAATAGGCTGTATAAGTCACTTACGTTTTAGAAGGAACATTGTTTTTGTTCAATTTTAGCAGCGAAAATATTTTCAAACAAAGATCACAGTACAACCATAGCGCAGAGGTCTTCAACCCTGTTCCTGGGGACCCACTGTCCTGCAAAGTTTGTTTCCAACCTGCTTCAGCTCACCTGCTTGGGTATTTTCTAACATGCTGAAGAGCTTGATTAGCTGCTTCAGGTGTGTTTGATTAGGGTTGGAGCTAGACACTGCATCAAACATTTTAAAAGAGATCAATACATCACGGTTGTTTTTAAACCAATAAGCATTAAGCTGTGTCGTCAGCAAGTCATTTCCCATCATGCTTTTGGTCAGCGCAGTCGGTGGAGAGCAACCAAAGAACTTGGAGCAACTAAGCCCGACTGCAGAATCTGACACGTCCGCCTGACATCAGAGCAAGGCGGCCCATGCTCGGACACATTTCTAACCAGCATGCATCTCGTGGTGGTCAGTTCTGCGCAGATTTTGCTTATCTCAAACGAGCCTATTAATATCTGATAATACCATAACATTAAATCTGATTGGTTTTCATTGGTGACGTCATATATAAATATGCGGCCTGTGAGACTTGCACTGATCGGGTTGGTGCGGCCCACTGGGAAAAAAGGTTGAGAACCACTGTTATAAACAATAAAAATGTAAAAAAAAAAAAAAAAAAAAAACATTTTGCCACTTACTCCAGCTTTGTTCTTCTCTTAAAATCATGTCATGTACATCAGTGGTTTTTAGTTGTTGTTTTTTTTCTCTTTTCTTTGGGATCCAGATTTTACACTCAACATCAACACTAATACAATTGTTTATCGTATAAAAGTAAATATTGATTTTTTTTTTTTTTTTTTTTTTTTTTTATACAAATGACAGGCAGGCAGGAAAACAGTTTAACCTAAAATCTTGATATTACTGTTTTTAAAAAAGTTATTAAATACTATGCGTCACATGTATTTGTGACAGATAAATGGTAATATTAATATCAAATAATATATTCACATACAAAACATTATTTTAAAGCAATAATATTTGCAATCATTTTTTTGTCATTCATAGTGGTAATTTTCTTTCCAATAATTCCAAAAATAATCTCAAAAATCCAAATGAACGTTCAAGAATTTACATTGACTTCATACACATGATCAGTGAAGCGCTACAAGTTAACAGAATTTTTATAGACTCCATGCAGATTAGTCACATTTTGGAGAAAAAAAAAAAACTTTTGTGACTATTTTTCTCCTAAATGACAATCATTAATGCAAAAAGCAACTGGAAGAAAATGAGAACAGTCCAGAATGTGGGACGACTACCTGTGGAAGAAGAGCAGTGTTAATGATGGTACAAACAGAAACACACAATGTCAACAAGCTCAATCCCTGTCTACAGATACAGAAGAGTGACTCTGTGGTTTTACTCTCAGTCATTTCAATGGCAGCAGCGCTGGAGCTGCTGAAGAAACACCGACCCGACATCCAGAAAGAGTTTTTGTCATAAATCAGCACAAAGGACTCAAGTAAGTCATCAGAGATTCACAAATGTGCGCTCAAAGTCCTTCCTCATTTTCAAAGAGAGCAAAACGACTAAGCTAAATAAAAAGAAATTCAATGCAAAATGTCTTAATGAACATTCATTCATAAAATCATATTCAAATATAAAGGAAAATAATTACTGTAAATTACACACATTTTATTGAACCGACAGAGGATATGCATTTCATTTTTTCATCTTTAACTCACCTGTAGATCTGACGATAAACACTTTGCTGTCTCTTCCCCGAGAGTTTGTGGCGAGGCACATGTAGATTTTCACAACTGAAACTTTTTTTTTATCTCAGTTAATTCAATTCATAAAATGTAATATTTGATCAAATTATCTCAGTTAATATGCAAAACTCTGAGTATGAGGAAATATGACAGTTGCACATTCTTCACATTAGAAGGCCCTTCCGAAAATATAAACTGAATTAAATTGAATCAAATTTGCAAGTTTAGCAATAAATAAACTTACCGTTAACTTCAACACTGAGAGGATCTGATGTGACTTTAGGAGGAGGTTGAGGTCCTTCTGCTCCCAGTTCCAGCTCTGCTTCACACCTGTACTGAACTCCATCATCAGCTCCATCTGGACGGATCAGGAGTGTGTTTGTTTCATTCACTGGAGTTATGGTGGTGTCAGTGAAGTTGGTTTGATCCACCAGAGTCTGTCCTTTGTACCATTTGACAGTGAGATTCTGAACAGGAGCCACATTGAGAACGTCACACTGAAGCTCATACTGGTTTCCCTCCATCATTGGTCCGGTGTGATTCACAGTGCTGATGGACACACTGTCTGGAGTCTCTGTGGAGGAAGATTCACACACTCTGATATCTGCAGTCATGAATGTACATACATTAGATATTTCTGAGATTGAAAAGATAAAAATATCAATAACAGAGAAACTCACTGTAAACAGTCACTGGGAGAAATAATTGACACGGTTCCTTATAGTTTATGTAGCAGTATGGCTGTATGTCCCATTCTGTCAGCTCTGACACTCTCCATGTGATCAGATTGTCTCTGCTCTTGGGCACTGCTCCCTCACTGACTTCCCATCCCATCCCATAATGCGTGACAGAAGTGCTACAGTTAACTGACACAGAACCGCCGTACTCCACAACAACTCTCTGTGGGTTGAGCTGAAGAGGACATTCAGCAGCATGTGTCCCTGTTAAACACATTGAAGAGGATGTGGTTTAAAGCTGATGAAGATTCAGCACAGAATAGCAGCACTAAAGTACTGGATTACAAGCAGACACAGAAATAACCTTATAAGAGTCCTTAAACCTGCAAACTTACCACTGGTCCACGGGCCTCTAGAGTTTTATATTTTATAGAGTTAGGACCATGATATTTACTTAAAGGTACACTATAACTTTTTTTTTCCAAAAATTGTTTTTGTCTTACCCTGATTCACTATCGTTAGTCAGTCAGCTTGAGATCCTTTCCATCTAAACTGGTTATATCTCTTAAGCCTAGTAGTGAATGTTTTATGAGTAGTAGTATAATCTCTCTTTTTTTTTAGTTATGAGAAAGAACTATATTCATCCACACAGTCATAGAGTGAAGCACAACCAAAACAATGTTCTTCCATGAAATGCAGTTTTGTTTCAGAGGGCCAAAAGTTACATAGTGTACCTTTAATAGTGAAAATTTTGATGGGTTGCTGCAAAAGCCCATCTATTCTCATAGTCATGATATGCAACAAAAAAAGCAGTCACACTTTATATTAGTTCACAAGTTCGCACTTACAAATAATCAGATAAAGTACAAGAGTATCCGTATTTGGCATGATGTCCAGGGGAGGACTCCGAGCTCAGAATATGGCCCAAACCCAGAGTACTCCCCCCTATCCCTGCATGGCTGTGATAGGAACTAGCTGAGAGCGAGGAGTCGGGTGGAGTAGGGATGCAGAAAAGACTGTTGAGGGGAGTCAGCTGTATATATAGACCTCCAATCGTTCTGATTGGGTAGATCATTTGAGCAAGATCCTCCTGAACTTTAATAAAACATCATGTGTCTATAACTAATAACTACTATGTACTTACATTAAAAAAAAATATATATATATATATATATATATATATATTTAATTGTTAGGTACAATGTGTTTATCAAGTTAATATTGCAAAGCACTAGTTTAAGGGTGGGTTACGGGTTAAGGGAAAGGTCAACAGTGTAATTATAGATGTCATTACAGAAATTACATGCAGGTATTTTATATATAAGTCCTATGTAAAACATGTATGTACAGAATAAGAGCAAAATTATTCATTTAAATATTAGTGCATAGTAGTTTAGGGCACTTAATATAAAGTGAGACCAAAACAGCTTTACTAACACAGTAGCAAGACAAGATTTGAACAGGGTTAGTCCAAACTCCAACATGTCAACTGAACAGAAATGAATTTAACACTCCAAACTCTGGTCTTAAGACCGAAACAAAGATAGAAATAAAGTTATAATAAATAAAGTTATCATTTAGCTTACAATAAAGTAAAAGCTAAATTTTAAAACATATTTAGTCTCATTCCAGATACTGCATCAGAAGAATAAATGTGAAAATACAAACCTGCGAAACTCACAAGCTGTGAAACTGCCGAGAGATAAACAAGTCCAAAGAAATGTTGAAGCATATTGTATGTGCTCAGAGAAAAACAACTGATCAGAAAATGCTGTAAATAAGACACAATTTTATCTCTGTAACTCTGTGGTCTGTGACTGAATAGCTGTAGCTCGAGCAACGCAATGAGACAAAAAATAACTAACCCCACCCAGAGAATATTTTGAGAGGAAATTTCACAGGGTTGACCTTAAGAACAGTACATGTTAATGGATGACTGAAAAAAGACTCATAATGGATCAAAATTAAATCTATAAATAATCTGAATCCTTGTAATGAGGCTACCCTAAACAGATACAGTTAGTTTTTAGCTGCTTTTTAAAAATGTCCAGAGATCTTAAATCCAAAGAGAGAGTTTTCCACAATTTGGGAGCAACTACCTCAAAAGCACAATCACCTTTAGTCTAGAGCTAACAAGGTCTGTTTGGAGGATCTCAGATTCCTGCTGGAGTTACTGTATAAGGTTGCAACAACTCTTTAATATAAACAGGAGCTTGACCACGCAATACTCTAAACACAATCACAGGGACTTTAAATTAAATTCTAAATTTGACTGGAAGCCTTCTAGAGAAATTAAAATTGCTGTTACGTGTGATCTTTTTGATGACTTCGTTAAAAGCTTGGCAGCAGCATTTTGAACCATTTGTAGGCTAATCGTTTAATGGATGAATTGCTAAGACAAGTAAAAAGAGAATAATAATCAAGGCGGGGGGAAATAAAAGCATTTATAATCATCTCCATTTCCACTGTGGACACAACTTGTCCTCGGATTTGCAATGTTTCTCCACTGATAAAAACAATTGCAAACCAGCGAATTTACATGTTGATCAAGACTTAAAAGTAGAGACTAATGTTGACTGGCACAAAGTTCTTTCTGGTTCATAATAATTTCATGCTCTCACAGAAATTTAACACCATACAAAAAAAAAAAATATATATATATATATATATACAGGTGCTGGTCATATAATTAGAATATCGTGAAAAAGTTCATTTTTTTATTGTAAATTATTTTTAAAAATGAAACTTTGATATATTCTAGATTCCCTACATGTAAAGTAAAACATTTCAAAAGTTTTTTTTTTTTAAATTTGTTGATTAGAGCGTACAGCTAATGAAAGTCCAAAATCCAGTATCTCAAAATATTAGAATATTTACATTTGAGTTTCATTAAATGACCATCCCTACAGTATAAATTCCGGGTATCTCTTGTTCTTTGAAACCACACTAATGGGGAAGACTGCTGACTTGGCAATGGTCCAGGAGACAATCATTGACACCCTCCACAAAGAGAGTAAGTCACAGAAGGTCATTACTGAATGGGGTGGCTGTTTACAGAGTGATGTATCAAAGCATATTAAATGCAAAGTTGACTGGACGGAAGAAATTGGGTAGGCAAAGGTGCACAAGCAACAGGGATGACCGCAAGCTTGAGAATACCGTCAAGTAAAGCCAATTCAAACACTTGGGAGAGCTTCACAATGAGTAGAATGAAGCCGGAGTCAGCGCATCAAGAGTCACCACACTCAGACATCTTCAGGAAAAGGACTACCAAGCCACTTCTGAACCAGAAACAACGTCAGAAGCATCTTACCTGGGCTAAGGAGAAAAAGAACTGGACAGTGAACAGTGGTCGAAAATCCTCTTTTCAGATAAAAGTAAATTTTGCATTTCATGTTGAAATCATGGTCCCAGAGTCTGAAGGAAGACTGGAGAGGCACAGAATCCAAGCTGCTTGAAGTCTAGTGTGAAGTTTCTGAAGTCAATAATGATTTGGGGGGGCCGTGACGTCTGCTGGTGTTGGTCCATTGTGTTTTATCAAGTGCAAAGTCAATGCAGCCATCTTCCAGGAGATTTTGGAGCACTTTATTCTTCCATCTGCTGACAAGCTTTATGGAGATGCTGATTTCCTTTTCCAGCAGGACTTTAGCACCTGCCCACAGTGCAAAAACCACTTCCAAGTGGTTTGCTGACCATGATATTACTGTGCTTTATTGGCCAGCCAATATGCCTGACCTGAATCTATGGGATATTTTCAAGAGAAAGATGAGAAACAGTCGATCCAACAATGTACAGATGATCTGAAGGCTCAATAGTGCCTCAGCAGTGCCACAGGCTGATCACTTCCATGCCACACTTCACTGATGCAGTAATTTGTGCTAGGAGCAAGTCATTTGCTGTAATATGTGCTGCCGACCAAGTATTGAGTGCACAAAAGAACATATTTTAAAGAACTTGAACTTTTCTGTTTTGCAAATCCATTTTTTGATTGATCTTAGGAAATATTCTAATATTTTGAAACACTGGATTTTGGATTTTCATGAGCTGTACGCTCTAATCATCAAAATTTAAAAAAAAAAACTTTTGAAATGTTTTACTTTACATGTGGGGAATCTAGAATATATGAAAGTTTCATTTTTAAAAATAATTTATAATAAAAAAATGAACTTTTTGATGATATTCTAATTATATGACCAGCACCTGTATATATCAGGCTTAAAATCCTGTAGTGTAAACTTGGCATTAATTGCTGTTAAATGTTGCTGTCTGGACCCTCCAGGAGGTAGTCGCACTGGTCACAGTTATGCTAAGTTTTGGTTTGATTTTCATTGTATTCAGTTCCTGTTGTGTCTGCCTTTGTTATCTAGTTAGTTTTCCTCAGTCTCCCACCACTAATTTGTCTTCAATCATTAGTTAGATCCCACCTGTTTGTATTTAGTTTGTTATCCTGCCTGTAGAATCTCTCTGTTTCAGTTCCTCATGGTGTTGTTTGTGTATTGTGCACACTGTTGCGTGGATAGGCCTATTTCTCTTTTGTTCTTTAAAACTGTTATTAAAGCTGTTATTAAATCACTATTATTTGAACTGCCGTTCTTCTCCTCGTCTTCTTTGCGGATCCAGAGATGTTACAGAACACCAGACTGCCAAATATAGATATTATTATAATATTATTAACATAGCTCCAAAGAGGAGCCATGATGGTCAATCTTTATGTTCCAGGGTGGCCGTAATCTAGAGGAACATGTGGAGGAATTTTACGCTATGGGTGGATGGATCCTCATTTACAGTGGGCAAAGTGGAAGATACCATCATCATCGTCCGGCCCCTTCATTCCAGAGCCCAACCAGCCATCAACCCCTAACATGGACATTAAGCCAGAGCCCACCACATACTGGAGGGTCACGTCTGCCACGATGAAAGAGCCAGAGCCTGCCATTTCCCCCGAGCCCGAGCCCCAGTGTGAGTCTGACCAGGTGTGTGAGCCGTCACCTTCATCACCATGGGACTTGTGGTGGAGTTCAAGGGTTCAGAGGAAAACCCCGCCCAGCATCCCACCATTGAAGGTGAGCTGTTACTGACCTCTGCTGGTTGTTTTGAGGAATTGGATATGGACATTTTGCTGAATCTCCCTTTGCCACTGGTCGCGCCCAGCTATAAGTCTTCTGTGTCTTCATTGCTGCTGGTTCTGCCCAGCATAAAGCCTGTTTCGTCGCACTGTGCAAGTCTGTCGTCGTCAGTGATCTCACCCAGCCTTCCTCTCCCACTTCCACACCCTGATTCAGCATGTTTGTCAGCCCCACCTCTGCTGGTTCCCTTCTTCAGCCCCTCAACTTCTCCTCTAACACCATTCTGTTGTGTGGATAAGCCTCAGGTCTTCCTGAAATCCCCCAGCTCCACCTTGGCTCCTCCCCCCTGACTTGTTTGGATCTATCGAGCCATTCAGAAATGTATTTAAAAAAAATAAAAAATAAATAATCAAATCATACAAAAACTTTATGAATTAAGAGTAATTTATATATATATTTTTGTTGGGCTTAAAGATTAAAAAAGGGCCCTGAGACTGAAAAAGAAAAAGTTCTTGTTAAAAGGCTCAAGAAAGAAAGTGTCACAAGTGAGGCTCCCGCACTTCCTTCCCCGCACCACCGGAGGGAGCCTTCACCGGAATACTGATCCCATCATTCGGACTACATTTCCCATAGGCCCTCATTCCTGGGACTGATTGCACTCACACTATTTAAGCAGCACGCACACACACACACACACACACTGCGAAGTCTTGATTTGCCCCGGTGATCATTTCTAAGCGTTTTCTGTGGATTGTTATACTGTTGCCGATTGGACTGTTTATCTCTTGTGATTCTCTGCTGCCTGCCTTGATCCTTGCCTGTTTACTGGACTGTGTTTGTTTGCCGCCTGCCCTGATCTCTGCCTGCTTCCTGATACCGTTTGTCTGCCGCCTGCCTCGACCATTGCCTGTCCCCGTTTACGTCTCTGCCTCTGCCCTTAACTGTGTATACACTATTCTTAATAAAAGCTGCAAATGGATCTCCATGCTGTCGACCCATCATTACAGAAAGAAAGAAAGAAAGAAAAACATTTTATTTCAAAACATTTTGTACAGCATTTTTCTCCTTTACTGCATCATTATTAAAAGAACAAAACAGGCATATTACTATCTGTCAGTACAGACTAAAGTCACACAAAAAAGAAGAGGTTTAAAGAAGAAGTACATAAATTAAAATGAATAAATTGAAAGCAAATTTAGCTTGGAGATTGTCAGTCATCTTCAAACAGTTTTTTTAAAGCATGAATCTGGGGTGATGTTTTTCGATATCTGCATTTATGCATAAACATTTCTAACAAATGTAATTTAAGTTATTTACCACAAAAGAGACATTTTTCTTTTCACACATCAAACCAACTTTTGACAATCTTACAACATAGTGGGTAACATTTTTGTACAGCAAATAAAAGTCAGCCAATGTACAGGAAAACATTTTGTTGTCATGTGACAGGATAACTTCATATGTTTTAGACGCATCTTTATCATCTCAGACATTCTCCTATGACACTGACATCATACATAGTCATACAGCGCATGTTGTATACTATGAGCTTTTACACATTATGCAGTATTTTATCGAACATATTTATTTATTCATTACAAGTTTCAATATATAATTTTTGTTCAATTTAAGCATTCTTCTCAGATGCATTTCATACCGCTTCACTTACTATTTGATGACGTCCAGTAGATTTTTTCTTTTTCCACACACAGATAATTAATGCAATGATTAAAACAAGCAGTGCAAGAGGTGCTGCAACAATTGGAATGTAGTTTGGAGAGTTGTCTAAAAAAGAAAAAGCAAAATGTATGTTCAGTTAATGAAGAACTGATATAAAACTCAAAATAATTATCATAACATTAATTTTGTGGTTAAATGACTGAACATTAATGTATCACATAATTAAAAAGTTGTTCTAAGAGCTATCATTAATATCTCATTGAGAATATCATCTTATTTTCATTCATTTTCAGTGAATACAAGTTAAAAATAGTCAATCTATTTACAGATTTTTACAATTGCTAACAAGCGTTTACCAATACTTAAAGTAGGCCTACTTTTTCTAAACTCTTAACACAGCAACACAACTACATTACACAATTAACCAAATAGTTAATTTTCTGCCCAAAACCATATTTTGTTAAAGCTGCAGTCCGTAACTTTTGCCTCTTTGTCGCCATCTCTGTATGAAACCTGAAATTGCAGTTGTTTGCAGAATTATCATCTTTACGTGGGCTGTGCCTCGGCACGGCTCCTCAGCGCGGATGAATCTAATGTTTGCTGTCAGTCACCGCACCGGTGTGGATACTGTACTTCGGAATCACAGATCGTAGTCTCGAAAGTATGACTAAAATAAGAATTTTCACTGGAAAATGTCATCTGAACAAATAATTAACATGTCTGCCACTTTTGTTCTCACCAACTGAGAGAAAAAAAAAGCATTACAATAAATTGTGCTACCAATGGTGATTAAATCTAACGATCGCTTAGCTCGGATCATGTCAAACCATGCTAATTATTATTATTGTTATACTTTGTTCTCAAATTGTTAATGTTAACAACATCAGCATTGCGTAACTATGTGTATTTGGTCTGTGTGGCGAGGGGGGCGTGGTTCAGCGGAGTCAGCAGCGGGAGAGAGAGTCAGGAGACGAACGGTGAGTGAGTGGGTTAAATGCAAATGACGAACACCTGTCTCTTGTTTCAGTAATCGGTGTGGAGAGAGTATATAACACCAGGAGAAACAGGAGTGGAGGAGAGAGAGAAGGACTACTGACTGCTGCCCCGCTGGATACGTCTTTTTGAGAGAGAATTGTGAATGATTTATGACCGCTTTGTGCCTGTCTGCACCCCTTTTGTTTTTGTATATGGTGAATTAGTGCAAATAAAGCAGTCAGTAGTCAAGCCGACCCTGTCCTCTTCCTTCCTGAATCCTGAACCTTGCTACACTGGTGCCGAAACCCGGGAAGGAAGACGGAAGCAGCCGCCATGCAATCATCCTCCGGATCGCCATTTGCGGAGATTATCACCTCCCTCGCGGTCATGCAACAAGAACAACACCAGGCCCTGCTGGACTTGAGACAGGATCAAGAGAGGTGCTTCCAAGTCGTTGTTCAAGCCCAGCAGGAGGACCGCGAGAGGTTCCGGAGCTGGATTGACCGGGAGGTTCGACCGGAAGCCCTGGAACCTCGAGCTGTGCCCGCCCACCTACCACTCAACAAAATGGGATCTGAGGACGACCCGGAGGTATTCATCGACCTTTTCCAGAAGACGGCTGAGCTGTCGGGCTGGCCGCGGGACCAGTGGCCGATGCGCCTGGTCCCGTTGCTCTCCGGGGAGTCCCAGATAGCGGCACAGCAGCTTCTGGTGCAGAATCTCCTGGTCTTCGACGACCTGAAAAGGGCCATCCTCCAGCGGGTCGGCCGGAGCCCTGAAGAACATCGCCAGCGGTTCCGTTCCCTGGAACTGGGCGAGTCCGGCCGACCGTTCGTGTTGGCCCAACAGCTCCGGGACTCCTGCCGCAAATGGCTGTTGGCTGAGGGAAGCGACGTGGAGAAGATTGTCGATCGAGTGGTACTGGAGCAGTTCATTACTCGGCTCCCACGGAGGACAGCCGAGTGGGTCCAGTGCCACCGCCCCACGTCGCTGGACTCGGCCATCCACCTCGCGGAGGACCATATGGTGGCGTGCCCAGGGGTCGGCGAACCCCTCCCATCTGTCTCTCTCTCTCCTTCTTCCCCTTCTGTTCCTCTCTCTCGTCCTGTCCCTCTCCCCAGGTCCCGCCCACCGGGGGCGGGACTGACTTCCGCTGGACAGGACCCCGCTCCTGTTTCTCCGCTTTCTCCACGCCAATCATTTACCCCACTCCCTGCCACTGGGGCGGCGGGGAGGTCTGGGCCAGCCTGTTAGCGTTGCGGGGACCCGGAGCATTTCGTGGACAGGTGCCCAGTGATGGAGGTTGGGACAATGGTCCGGGTCCCGGACGCCCCGCAGGCTGCCCCCGGTCAAGCTGGCTGGTATCAAATACCTGTGAGTATCAAGGGGGGTACCTATCAGGCCTTGGTGGATTCAGGCTGTAACCAAACCTCGATCCATCAAAGACTGATTTCGTCCAGGGCATTGGATACAAGCCGCGTGGTTAAGGTGCGGTGTGTACACGGGGATGTGGTGGTATATCCGGTAGTGCCGGTCATTATCCAATTCAGGGGCCAAAAGCATAGCGTTGAGGTGGCAGTTAATCCGCACCTCCGGCATCCGTTAATTTTGGGGACAAATTGGCCAGCATTTTCTGAATTATTGGGTTATTTATGCACGGATGCCTCTTGGGGGAAAAAGGCGATGGTTGGGGATGCGCAAGTACAGGCGGGAGAGACTGAACGGGGACCACTGAGTGCTGCTTCAGGGGAACAGAGTGAAATTGAGAGAATAATTCTCTCGGATCGCGATGACTTTCCCCTGGAGCAGTCTCAGGATGAGACCCTAAAACGTGCATTTGAGCAGGTCCAAACCATCGACGGTCAGCCTCTCCAGCCTGGACGGGCGCTTACCTATCCATATTTTGCAGTTATAAAAAATCGGTTGTATCGGGTGACCCAAGACACCCAGACAAAAGAAGATACAACCCAGTTGTTAGTTCCAAGGAGCCGCAGGGAAATGCTTTTCCAAGCGGCTCATTCTAATCCAATGGCTGGACACTTAGGACAGGCAGCGACACTAAATCGCATCATGACCCGATTCTTTTGGCCGGGCATTCACGAGAATGTGCGCAGGTGGTGCGCGTCTTGTCGTGAATGTCAGTTGGTAAATCCACCGGCCACCCCAAAAGCGCCTTTGCGCCCCCTCCCATTAATGCAGGTCCCCTTCGAGAGAATTGGTATGGACCTCATCGGGCCATTAGAGCGATCAGCCAGGGGACATCGCTTTGCATTAGTCATTGTGGATTATGCAACTCGATATCCTGAAGCAGTGGCCCTCCGCAGCATTTCCGCGAAGAGTGTTGTGGACGCACTGTTTACTTTAATCTCCCGGGTGGGGATTCCAAAAGAAATCCTCACCAATCAAGGCACGGCATTTATGTCACGTACTTTACGCGAACTTTACGAATTATTGGGCATTAAAACGGTCCGTACCAGCATCTTTCACCCACAAACTGACGGGCTGGTTGAACGTTTTAATCGCACGCTTAAAACCATGATTCGTAAATTCGTGCAAGAAGACGCCAAAAATTGGGATAAATGATTAGAACCCCTGTTGTTCGCTGTGCAAGAAGTCCCGCAAGCCTCCACGGGGTTTTCCCCCTTCGAGCTTCTTTACGGACGCCAGCCCCGCGGGGTACTGGATGTCCTGAGAGAAACTTGGGAGGACGGACCATCTCAGAGTAAAAACGAAATTCAGTATGTAATGGACTTGAGAACAAAACTCCACACTTTGGGGCGGCTATCAACGGAGAATTTGTTACAAGCCCAGGACAGACAGAGCCGGCTGTACAACAGGGGAACTAACTTACGTAAATTCGCACCGGGAGAGAAAGTGCTTGTATTGCTTCCAACGTCAAGCTCTAAATTATTAGCAAAGTGGCAAGGACCATTTGAGGTCACACGGCAGATTGGAGATCTCGATTATGAGGTTATACGGTCTGATAGGAGAGGGGCACGTCAGATTTATCACCTCAATCTCCTTAAAAAATGGAATGAGGCAGAGGCAGTGATGTTGGTGATGGTAATTGGTGGAGAGGATGATCTCGGGCCAGAGGCGAATACCAAACACCAATCTCTCGCACTGGCCCCCGGAGGAGATCATCTCTCGCCCTCCCAGCTCACTGACCTAACGAAATTACAAGCAGAGTTTGCGGACGTGTTCTCACACCTACCGGGCCGTACTAATTTGATTCAGCACCATATCGAGACAGAGCCGGGCGTGGTAGTTCGCAGCCGGCCGTACCGTTTGCCTGAGCATAAGAAAAAAGTGGTTCAGGCAGAATTAGGGGCAATGCTTGACATGGGCGTAATAGAAGAATCCAACAGTAACTGGGCGAGCCCGATAGTTTTAGTTCCGAAAACGGACGGCTCGGTTCGGTTCTGTGTGGATTACTGCAAGGTGAATGCTGTGTCGAAATTCGACGCGTATCCAATGCCACGGGTGGACGAACTGCTTGATCGGCTCGGTACGGCTCGGTTTTATTCGACACTGGACTTAACAAAGGGATATTGGCAGATCCCCTTGTCTCCATTATCTAAAGAAAAGACAGCTTTCACCACGCCGTTTGGATTACACCAATTTGTTACCCTTCCGTTCGGGCTGTTCGGGGCTCCGGCTACCTTTCAGCGTCTCATGGACAGGATTTTACGGCCCCATGCTGCGTATGCTGCTGCCTATTTAGATGACATAATTATATTTAGTCATGACTGGCAGCGGCATATGCAGCATTTGAGGGCTGTCTTGAGGTCGCTGAGAGGGGCTGGGCTCACGGCCAACCCGAAGAAGTGTGCAATTGGGCGGGTGGAAGTAAGATATCTGGGCTTCCACTTGGGACATGGGCAGGTGCGTCCCCAAATTGATAAGACGGCAGCAGTTGCGACCTGTCCGCGTCCCAAGACCAAAAAGGAGGTGAGACAGTTCCTAGGGCTGGTGGGATATTATAGAAGGTTTGTACCTAATTATTCGGACCTCACCAGCCCTTTGACTGATCTCACTAAAAAGGAGGCACCAGATACGGTCCAGTGGACGGAGCCGTGCCAACAGGCCTTTACCCAAGTGAAGGCTGCTTTATGTGGCGGGCCGTTGTTACACTCTCCTGATTTTTCTCTCCCTTTTCTGTTGCAGACAGACGCGTCGGACAGGGGGCTGGGTGCCGTCCTGTCCCAGGAGATAGAGGGGGAGGAACGGCCGGTGCTGTACATTAGTCGGAAGCTCTCGAAGAGAGAGACTAAGTACAGCACCATAGAAAAGGAGTGTCTTGCCATCAGGTGGGCTGTCCTCACCCTCCGCTATTATCTCCTGGGACGGGAATTCACCCTCTGTTCGGACCATGCCCCCCTGCAGTGGCTCCACCGCATGAAGGATACCAACGCGCGGATCACTCGTTGGTATCTAGCTTTACAGCCTTTTAAGTTCAAAGTGGTCCACAGGCCGGGTGCTCAGATGGCTGTGGCCGACTTCCTCTCCAGAAATGGGGGGGGGGGGGGGGGGGGGGGGGGGGGGGGCGTGGTTCAGCGGAGTCAGCAGCGGGAGACGAACGGTGAGTGAGTGGGTTAAATGCAAATGACGAACACCTGTCTCTTGTTTCAGTAATTGGTGTGGAGAGAGTATATAACACCAGGAGAAACAGGAGTGGAGGAGAGAGAGAAGGACTACTGACTGCTGCCCCGCTGGATACGTCTTTTTGAGAGAGAATTGTGAATGATTTATGACCGCTTTGTGCCTGTCTGCACCCCTTTTGTTTTTGTATATGGTGAATTAGTGCAAATAAAGCAGTCAGTAGTCAAGCCGACCCTGTCCTCTTCCTTCCTGAATCCTGAACCTTGCTACAGTCTGTATTAGCATTACCTGTAGATTTCAGTTTAGGCTACAGTCTAATCTATAACGTTAATTTGTCATACCATACAATCCGCTATCAAAATGATAAGTTTAATTATTCCAGCTGCTGTGAGAAAAGGCTATAAATGATCCGTCACCTGCAGCATCCTCACATGTGATATAGCCTACTAGCTGGGACTCCTTCTTCATGTAAACAGACGTGACGTAATGACACAAAGACGAACGGCGGCATGCTCGAATTTCCTGAGGAAACCAACCAGTACCACTCAGATTAGAACACATTATTACAAGCTTACTATTGTGAATCGGGCTATGGTAAGGAGATAGTTTTGAACACTGGCTGGTTATGTACTTGCTCAAAAATTGATTTTTGATAATTTTTTAAACCAAAAAAAGTTACAGACTGCAGCTTTAAATAAATACAAATTTTACATTTCAAAATGCTAAAAACCTTACATATACTAACTCTATAAAAACACAGCAAACCTGATTCAATCGAGTCGTTCTGTCAAAACACTAGCACTAGTTTTCTATCCACCATGAACATACAGTCAAAGCGCAGTGACTGTCAAAATACTAACAGTTGATGGCATTATGAAAACTGCATTACTTGTCATGTTACAGTTCTGCCCTGCAGAAAATATGAAATCCATTGTTTTTATAATTCAGTTTCCTTTTACTGCAGTAAAAGTAAATGCTTACATGTAAGCCATTCTGCGTTTTTGGTTAAGTGTTGATTGTGTGCATTCATGGCAACATACTATCTAAAAGTGAATGAGTCATTACTTATACTATAGAATATACAGTAGAAAAAAAGATGAAGAAAGTAACAGAATTGCTCAGGGCAGCCACTGGTCAAATGAGTCCCCTATGAGGAACTTCAGTTGCCCCCTCTGTTGAAATCTCTTTCTGGGGTGGGGTGGATTTTTGATGGTGCCCTCATAGAGGGTGGGATGTGTCCTATTGGTAGTTAGTGTCCTACACAGACCACATATTCTGCATATATGGAACAGTGTTAGTGGAATCGGTTTAATAAAAGCTTTACATGAAGCTTTTTCTGAAATGAAAACATGAAATTGCTGCTGCCAACAACAACAACAAATCCAACATACATGGCCTTTGGTTACTGTGGAAGCTTTTTACTTTTTTTCTCAGAATTGTGAGATATAAATTAGGAATTGAGAGGGAAAAAAGTCAGAATTGTGAGATAAAAAGTTACCTTTTTTATTTTTCTAATCATGGCAGAAATAAGCTTTCAAAATAAGGGGGAAAAACATAGAGATTCACAATCCAGCACACCCTCTTCCTCCTCTTCCTTGTCCTGATCCAACTACTCCTCTCTTCCTCGCGGTGCATTTATATAATTGAAATGGCATTTATAGAATTAAAATGGGTCCAGGTCACAGGCTGGAGGATGGAGGAGCGAAGAAATGAGGAAGCATTCATTGGAGTATTGAGAAGCACCCAGGGAAGCATATATGAGGGAGAAGGACTTCCAGAAGCCGTGGCAAATATTACTCTCAAAATAAAGCTCTCAGATATAAGTATTTTTGGAAAATGACACAAGAGTTTTAGTTGTATAAAATGCCATCATTTCACAATAGTTTTTTTATCGGCATTTAGAAAATCTGTAATGGAAAACTGGCTAGTTAGTGTTTTAAAACAAAGCATTTAAACTTGTCCCCTCCTCACAGACGGGACGCCACTAGAAGCTCAAGCCCTCTCTTATGATATGATATATCAGTTGCACATGCAGCACAATTGACTAAAGAAACTACCTGTGGTAAGATGAGTGATGAGCTATTTTGCAAATATTGTGTTTAACAAGCATAAATAATAAGCTAATTGCCTGCACAAAATAGCATTGTAATATAACAGTATAACTTCACCCTTTAACTGACATCTCTATAAATAGAATAAAATGAATAAATCTGTCAAAAGGAGGAGATGAGAGACCAGTCTTTCCACAGCTCTACTGTCCCACCCCCATGTCCTGTGTAATTTTTTCTTCATTCTATTTATTTTAATTTATTTATTTTCATTTAACTTTTTATTACACACTGCCCTGTTGGGGCAACTTAATGGCTGCACTTTGTTCTGCACTGTTCCACCACTTTAAGACAAATGGATTTGTTGTTTGTTTTTTCATATTCAAGAGATTATAAGCTAGATGCAGCCTTTTTGGGTTCACATTGAATGTTCTTCAACTTTTATACATAATAAATCTGTTTATGAATAAAGATTGATCTGTTGAAAGCAGTTATTTAGAGTTAGATGCCAAATGTTCTCCTTCTAGTTAAATTTTACATTGAGGGGGTGCATACAACATATTTGCCCACCGGCAACTATAGTTGCCGCACATTCAAATATAATTTTCAAGAAAAAAAACAAAAACCTAAAAATAAAAAAATAAAAAATAAATGCAGAACATGTTCTCATAGGACACTATTAACACGACTATATGCATGAGACCATTCAGAAAAAATATCGAAACGCCATCTCACGCCTCTCAACAAAACTTTTCAAAGTTAGAAAATTGACAAGAAAAAGTTACCTGTTGCACCTGATCCCTATCACCACATAACCTGACACACTGTGTCACATGGTTAGTGCTACAACCACTAAAAGTCTCCTTGATTTGGACAACAGATGCTCTTAAAAGATTAACGATAGAAGCTGACGAATCTTACTTACAATATTCAGTAATGCTGAGAGGATCTGATGTGACTTTAGGAGGAGGTCGAGGTCCTTCTTCTCCCAGTTCCAGCTCTGCTTCACACCTGTACTGAACTCCATCATCAGCTCTGTCTGGACGGATCATGAGTGTGACTGTTTTATTCACTGGAGTCTTGGTGGTGTCAGTGAAGATAGTTTGATCCACCAGAGTCTGTCCTTTGTACCATTTGACAGTGAGATACTGAACAGGAGCCACATTGAGAACGTCACACTGAAGCTCATACTGGTTTCCCTCCATCATTGGTCTGTTGTGATTCACAGTGCTGATGGACACACTGTCTGGAGTCTCTGTGGAGGAAGATTCACACACTCTGATATCTGCAGTCATGAATGTACATACATTAGATATTTCTGAGATTGAAAAGATAAAAATATCAATAACAGAGAAACTCACTGTAAATAGTCACCGGGAGCTCTAATTGACACTGTTTCTTATAGTTTATGTAGCAGAATGGCTGTATGTCCCATTGTCTCAGATTTGACACTCTCCATGTGATCAGATTGTCTCTGCTCTGGGGCACTGCTCCATTACTGGTTTCCCATCCCATCCCATAATGCGTGACAGAAGTGCTACAGTTAACTGACACAGAACCGCCGTACTCCACAACAACTCTCTGTGGGTTGAGCTGAAGAGGACATTCATCAGCATGTGTCCCTGTTAAACACATTGAGAAGGATGTGATTCAGCACAGAATAGCAGCACTAAAGTTTTGGATTACAAGCAGACAGAAAAAACCTTCGAAGGCCTGGTTTCACAGACAGGGCTTAACCTAAGCCAGGATTAGGCCTTAGTTCAATTAGGATATTTAAGTAGGTTTTATAAATGTACCCATGAAAAAAACATTACTGGTGTGCATCTTGAGACAAAACAATAGCAGTGACATATTTTCAGATATGTCAGTACAAGTTGCTCTCAGTTAAAACAGCTCAAACATGCATTTTAGTCTAAGACTAGCTTAAGCCTTGTCTGTGAAACTGGGGGTAAGAGTCAATTAAGACCTGCAAACTGACCGCTGGTCCACGGGCCTCTAGAGTTTTGTATTTTATAGAGTTGGGCTAATGACATTTAACTTAATAGCAAGTGAAAAATGTAATGGGCTGCTGTAAAAGCCCATCTATTGTCATAATCATGATATGCAACAAAAAAGCTTTACTAACACAGTATCAAGACAACATTTCAACAGGGTTAGTCCAAACTCAAACATATCAACTGAACAGAAATAAATTTAACTCTCCAAACTCTGGTCTTAAGACAGAAATAAAGTCATAATTTTTTAAAACATATCTAGTCTCATTCCAGATAATGAACCAGAAGAATAAAAGGCAGAATTAAGTCAACATACAAACCTGTGAAACTCACAAGCTGTGAAACTGCCGAGAGAAAAACAAGTCCAAAGAAATGTTGAAGCATATTGTATGTGCTCAGAGAAAAACAACTGATCAGAAAATGCTGTAAATAAGACACAACTTTATCTCTGTAACTCAGACTGTAAGTGACTAAATACCTCAAGCAAGGCAATATTGATAATGAAAAGAACTAACCCCACCCAGAATATATTTTAAGAACGTGTTAATGGATGACTGCAAAAAAGGAGCAGAAATTAAACAAAGTGAACTACTTGAAAATAACTTGAAAAATGAGATTTCCATAACCAGATAACCAGAACATCTGTAGATGAGACTGATGCTGTTTGGCACATTAATTTCTTTTTTGGTTCATAATTTGATTGGAATTTAACATTATAAGAAACTACAAAAAATATATTTAAAGAAAAAACTTATATAAAAAACAAACATTATCCAAGGGGTCCTTGGCCTGAAAAAAAGATTCAGTTTTATTATATATGCCAACTTGTGGTAATCGCAGGACAGAACAGAACAAACCCAGAAACATCTGACTGTGACGTAAGTGTTCGTTGACAACACTTCTTACAAGATCCTGCTTCTGATTTATTTTCAGTTTCATCATTGTTATTGAGTGGCCAGCTGTTATTATGGTGTCATCTGTGAATTTATTGATGCCACTTTTGCTCTGTCCTGAACAATGTACAATATAACATTGAAAACAGCTGTGGGGAGTAATATCAAATGGTAGGCTAAATTATTAAAATGATTAAATGAATCAATCACCAAATGAATCATTCATCATGGATTATTCATAGCACTAGATATTCAACAACCATATTTGTGTATGAATCTTAAATTGTGCACAGACTGTTGAATCATTTACTGTAGTGTCTCAGTGATACAATACTGCACACACACATAAATTATACATCGCGATTGAGATCCATATTATTCTCCAATGTTTTGGAGGTTTGATTGGAAATATCATTACGAATGACTAATATTAAGCAATATTAAGACTGTCGCCAGTCAGTCAACAAGCAAGCTCCAACAGGAAAGTGAGTATCCCAACGTCCCTATTCACTGCAAAGGGCCATTTGTAACACACTTGGAGCAATGAAAGACAACATAATATCTTCTTTATTTTTACAGATGGTGTTATGACAAAAATTCCTCATTTATTGCAGTGAACTTAATTGCTGTTCAATGTTGCCTTATGGACCCTCCAGGTAGTTACAATTTAGTAAACACATTTGTTACCAACAACACATTAAAAAACATATTCATGCATATGAAAATATGTGTAATATATCACAACAAAACAAAACAATTTGATTTATACTTTCATTTATACGTAAACTTGAACTCTCCCACCATCTAGCCACCCTGGGTCACATGTTCATAACTGTAAAATTACTTCCTCGAATTGGCCAATCACATGCTCCTGGCCTTGTGGGAGGCCGCTTCGTTAAGGTTTTGCTCACTTTTAGCATTCAGTCAGTGATCTAAGTCCTTATAAACCTGTCTGTGTTTATTTAGCGTTACTGACTGACCGAAGCTTATATCACTCTTTTTATTACGCTATACTTAAATAAATTGCATTCAGCTGGGTCATTCTTTGGCAAATGGTGTTACCTTACATTTCAACAGTTTAAATAAACTTTATATACCAATAAATCATAAAATGTTTGCATATTTATATTCAGTTGGGTAAAAAAAAAATATTTGTACATTTTTTTTTTTTTTTTAATGCAGATTTAATCAAGTTTTCATGTGTAACAAAATCTGCATCAAAGAAGTATCCTGGGATGTAACTGCAAAAATGTACTTTTTTTTTTTTTTTTTTTGTACAAAAATGTGACAAATAATAATAATAAAATAAAAATAACACAAGAAAACTATTCTCCTTTGGTGAAAATAGAGGCCAAGACACTTTTCCTGTAGGCTATACAAATATTGGTAGGCCTACACAACAGACATAAGTGGTTGTCAACAGAATTTAATTTAAATATATTCTGCTTTTTAAGAAACATAAAGGTTTCCCGGATGAGCATTTAATATACAGTGTTGTCATCAGACATATACGGTTGTCAAGATCAAATTTCAGTAATATTATATCACCTGACCCACGACTGACCAATCAGAATCAAGTACACTGTTATTTATTTTATTTACACCATTTGCAGTGTGAATTATTTACTTTCCTTTGCCATAAATACATTCAAGTGCCAGCTCCTGTAAAATGAAATAGAGTAAACGGGGCAACACTTACCTACTTAAAAATCCTACTACGGCGAAGGCTTAAAGTATGAATATTAATTACGTACCGCTGACGTTGCCTAGTAACCTTGCAAGAGCGTCCACTCGTGTAACCTACTTAATATTCATAATCTAATCCTTCGCCATAGTAAGATGAGTAAAATCACCAGTGGGATTCACACAGACACTTTATACACCTCCCATCTCCCATGTTGACGTCAAATCCTTCCCAGCAGCGGATGTTATTGGAAAACTGGGTCCACAAGCATCAACGTATAACTAGAAAGCCTCGAAAAGTTCTCAAACCTGATATTTTGAATATCGTCGTGGATACAGAAGGTAACAGCACGTTGACTGTATGACTGTTGCTTTGTTATTTTTCGCGCTGGCAGCGTTTCTGCAGCCGCCAGGCCTGTGTTCATCACTCACAAGTAACGTTAGCCTATCAATCGCCAATGGATTTTAATCCATAACGATGTTTATTGGTCTATGAAAGTTGTTACGTTTCGCTTGCTTTTCTAACGGGTGCTTTCACACGTTATTATGTTACAATGACTAAATGACAGTGAGATATGTTAGCTAGCCAGGCTTGTTGATGTTGTACTGCAACGAATGAGGATTGCATATATGCAATAGTGCGAGTCACTCTACACTTGTGTGCTATTTTTGTCAGTGTAGAGACCGGGACTTATATTTAGCCAGAAAAAGTAACTACCGCTTTCCTTACATTGATGATAAGGCCAGTAACTAATGACACACATAACTATTTGCAGTACTATCGTCCTATGTAAGGGTAAATCGCAGTAAAAGTTGAATAACAGTGAAGATATGAAGGCCAGGGCAGTCTTTTATGTAATCGGTGCCAGCGGCGATGGACGCAGGTTGGATAATCGCTGATCTCTAAGCGCAGCATCTACTCCAGAAAACACCAGAACAAACACACCAACTCCTGTGCTGGTCAGTCGTTTGAGTACGTTAAAACAAAAAACAAAACAGTAGCTTATCTTCTTAATATTATAGTTGGTAAAATGCCTTTTGATTCCCTGCCTACAACATAATAAATTAATACGTAAAACTATGGAAAACGCATAAAAGTTGTTAAAACTCTTGAATTAGCCATTGTTTTTACACAAAACAAATGGTTTTCCAGCTAACAGGGAACGTTGGTAGGGAACTTTGACTAACATTCTGGCAAGGTTCTCTCGCAGTTATGAACAAACGTTCTCCCAGTAACTGTTCAAAGTTATCTAGTCTGTAATAATGTTCACAAAAAAGGTATTTATACGTCGTTCATGGAACTTTTTTAAAGAAACGTTTAGTTTGTCTAACGTTTTTTTTAATGTTACTACTTGTTTCAGAATATTCAGAGAACACTGAAAAGTGACATCCCCATAATGTTTGCAAAATTACAAAGTGGAATTTTTCCTTAATGTTCATTTAACCAAGAAATTATTATTTTTTTTTTTAAACATTTTAAAAACTGAATGTTTTGAACATTCAGAAAACATTCAGAAATAACGTGTTCATAACTTAATGGAAACATTAAAGGATTAGTTCACTTTCAAATGAAAATTAGCCTAAGTTTTATTTACCCTCAAGCCATCCTAGTATGACTTTCTTCTTTCTGATGAACACAGTCGGAGATATGTTAATAAATATCCTGACGCATCCGAGCTTTGTAATGGCAGTGAACAGGATTCACGAGTATGAGCTGAAGAAAGTGTCTCCATCCACATCCATCCATCATAAACGTGTACTAAAGGCCTTCTGAAGCAAAGCGATGGGTTTGTGTAAAAAAAAAAAAAAAAATCCATATTTAACAAGTTATGAAGTAAAATATCTATTCAAGTTACGAAGTAGTATAAACTGGCGTCGCGTCAGTTAAGCTTTTTCTATAAGTTGAATAGGGAAGTTGTAGGATGTAGCGTAAGCTCTTTGAACTGCTAGATATTTTACTTCATAAATTTAGTTCAATATGGATATTTTTTTTCACACAAACGCATTGCTTCGCTTCAGAAGGCCTTTGTTAACCCCCCCGGATCCGCGTGGAGTATGTTTATGACGGATGGATGTGGATTGAGACACTTTCTTCAGCTTCATACTTATGACCCCTGTTCACTGCCATTATAAAGCTCGGATGCATCAGGATATTTATTAATATTTCTCCAATTATGTTCATCAGAAAGAAGAAAGTCATACACATCTAGGATGGCTTGAGGGTGAGTAAAGCTTGGGCTAATTTTCATTTGAAAGTGAACTAATCCTTTAACAAAACGTTCTTAGAACATTTTTTTTGGTTACTGTTTATCTGCTGTACAAGATCAGCCTACCCACCTTTTTCCTACGCACCATGATGCTTTGCGTGAATTATGGGAGTAACTAAACAGTCGGCGAAAGGTTCGCTCTATGAATGCGATAAGCATTTTCAAAAACTCTGTACAATAAGATGACATTATTCTTCTCGCTCTTCAACTATTGAACATTAAAAGGAAATTTAAAAGTGTAATAGCATTAACAAATTAATACAACAACAGACCCTAAATTCCCTAAAAGCTTGACTATTTCCTCAGCAATATTACGGACATGTTAAATGTCAGTGTAGTAATATATGTCTGTATTTTGCAATTGCCTTATTAAAAAAACATCCATTAACTGGAACATTGAGTGATAATATTTCAAAGCAATTTACATCATTTTGACAGACAATAAATATTGTATTTACCTGTTTTAGAAACATTCCAGTAAACACTGGGAGACAATTACATTTTAAAGCATCCGGGTGAAAATAAACTCGGAAAGAGGCGTGAGGCTTTGGGGAGAAAATGAGAGATTCTTATGCATTCCAGTGAAATATTCATGGCATATATCATACACCGATCATAACATTATGACCACTGACAGGTGAAGTGAATAACACTGATTATCTCTTCATCACAGCACTTGTTAGTGGGTGGGATATATTAGGCAGCAAGTGAACATTTTGTCCTCAAAGTTGATGTGTTAGAAGCAGGAAAAATGGGCAAGCGTAAGGATTTGAGCGAGTTTGACAAAGGCCGAATTGTGATGGCTAGATGATTGGGTCAGAGCATCTCCAAAACTGCAGCTCTAGTGGGGTGTTCCCGGTCTGCAGTGGTCAGTATCTATCAAAAGTGGTCCAAGGAAGGAACAGTGGTGAACCGGCGACAGGGTCATGGGCGACCAAGGCTTATTAATGCACGTGGGGAGCGAAGGCTGGCCTGTGTGGTCGATCCAACAGACAAGCTACTGTAGCTCAAATTGCTCAAGAAGGTAATGCTGGTTCTGATAGAAAGGTGTCAGAATACACAGTGCATCACAGTTTGTTGCGTATGGGGCTGCATAGCTGCAGACCAGTCAGGGTGCCCATGCTGACCCCTGTCCACTGCCGAAAGCACCAACAGTGGGAACGTGAGCATCAGAACTGGACCACGGAGCAATGGAAGAAGGTGGCCTGGTCTAATGAATCACATTTTCTTTTACATCACGTGGATGGCCGGGTGCATGTGAGTCACTTACCTGGGGAACACATGGCACCAGGATGCACTATGGGAAGAAGGCAAGCCAGCAGAGGGAGTGTGATGCTTTGGGAAATGTTCTGCTGGGAAACCTCGGGTCCTGCCATCCATGTGTATGTTACTTTGACACGTACCACCTACCTAAGCATTGCAGACCATGTACATCCTTTCATGGAAACGGTATTCCCTGGTGGCTGTGGTCTCTTTCAGCAGGATAATGCACCCTGCCACAAAGCAAAAATGGTTCAGGAATGGTTTGAGGAGCACAACAACGAGTTTGAGGTGTTGACTTGGCCTCCAAATTCCCCAGATCTCAATCCAATCGAGCATCTGTGGGATGTGCTGAACAAACAAGTCCAAATCATGGAGGCCCCACCTCGCAACTTACAGGACTTAAAGGATCTGCTGCTAACATCTTGGTACCAGATACCACAGCACACATTCAGGGGTCTAGTGGAGTCCATGCTTCGACGGGTCAGGGCTGTTTCGGCAGCAAAAGGAGGACCAACACAATATTAGGATCTAGGAAAGTGTTCATAATGTTATGCCTGATCGGTGTGTATTTTGAATTGGGAGAGCAGACCACAAAAGTACAGCATATGTTGTTTTGTTTTTTTTTCATACGTTACAGCGAAATAAAAAAGAGAAAATAATCCAGAGGAAAAGAATGCAGCAACTAAAAAGAGCTCTTGTCATAGATATTCTTGTTATACCACGTCACATTAAAATACCAAGCGCAATGTTATTCTCCTGACGTCTGAAAATAAAACATGAAGGAAATGTTACAGCTCATTGAGACAAACTGATGGATAAGTATTATTTGTAGCACAACCTTATGATTTGAAATTATTTGTTTCCACCTCTGTAAGTGGAACTTCCCCAAACCTGAAGTGCCTTTCATAATCTAAAACGAAGTAGGCTTGTTAGGAAAAAGGTGGATAGGTAGCGTTATGCAATGCTGTGAATGATACTGTATAAGCTGTGTTCAGTGTGAATTAAATATTCAGATATGCCATGTTAATGTTTTTAATTAACAGGATGTTCTGCTGCATATCTACTGTTTTGTATCAGATCTTTTTTGAAGTTGAAGTTTAAATGGCCTAATGACATGGTGGCAGTACATCAGATATGTTGACAAAATTTGTGGTTATATGGAGAAGTATTCTGTGTAATTCATTTCCATTATCCTAAGTAATACAGGATGTGAACTGGGCAACGAGTTACTCTGACTACATATACCAATAGACAGGCTCACACAATATTTATACGCTCCACATATAGTATAGTCACATGTCTTTATTTGTGCATTTCCTGCTTCATCCCTATTGGCTGGTGGTAATCATTCCAAGAAAATGCAAATAAGATAATCTGTAGTCAAATCACCTGTTTACCAGCTGAGTCAAGGGGGCACATCTATGATGAGCCACTTTAAAAGGGGCATGTTGACTATCTAATTATAAATATTTGACGAGGACCATAATAATGTCATAAATGTGCAGTTATGCCACTATAACTTAAAAGATCAAAACTGAGGACATGGTCTTAGTTATAATGTCAATACTTAGATTTGGTTTTCAAATGAGGTGCGGTTTCTCCCATGATCTTGTCTCTCATTTGCATTTATTTCCCTTCGACAGTTTTCATTTTTTTAATGAAAGGACACATTTCACACAATGTTAGTCTTGACCAGCATATGTAAATACTGTGCCACTGTCTACTGTAAATATTGTTACTTTAACTTCTTAAACGCCAAAACTGTCTACTTAAACCAAGAGACTGCACTTATTGCATAACATTGTGCTGTACTGTAGTTACTTATTTTATTTTTCTGTTTTTGTTTTAAGTCTAGATTTCTTATTGATTATGGTGTTTGGAACAAGAATAGGCTTAAAGTCTCTTGCTCTCTCTGCTCGCTAAGACTGCATTTATTTGATCAAAAATACAATAAAAACAGAAATATTGTGGAATATGATTATAATTTAAAGGAACAGTTTTCTATTTTAATATTGTTTAAATGTAATTTATTGAATTTCCAGCATCAATACTCCAGTCTTCAGTGTCACATGGTCCTTGAGAAATCACTCTAATTAGGGATGCACGATATACCGGCCACCATATCGGTATCGGCCGATATATGTTCATTTTTAATGTTATTGTTTTCAGCCCGATAAGAAAATTTGGCCGATATATTAAAGCTGATAAATAATGGATTATTTCCTTCAGCTGAGACACTCCAGATGCGCACTGTCTGCCATTATGGTTTGCTTGAAATATGATTGAAATCACTTCAAAAAGGAAAATACAGTGCAACGTACAGCACAAGTCTGTCATATAGGCTACATAATATTACAATGACAACATTGTAATTGTGTGTTTGGGACATGGCTTTTAATGGTGAGACTTGTTTTTGTAATCAGGCTCTCAAAAATTATAAAAAAAAATTGATTTAGATATCAATATATCATATCGGCCAATATATCGGTTATCGGCTTTCAAATATAAAGAATTATCGTTTATCGGTATTGGCTAAAATGTTCATATCGGTGCATCCCTAATTCTAATATGATGATTTGCTGCTCATAATTTTTGTTTCAAATCATTCTGATTGATGAATCCAGACATATTGTGTTTACATGAACTCTAAATAAAGTGATCAGGTTGATGTACGCGTTTGTCTCAAGCTTCAAATCGGATTTAGTCTTTTGAAATGCACGCACTGCACGAATATACAGAGTTTCCAGCTGTTTGCGCATACTAATCATCCTCCTACCATTTCTTTGTTTTAAAAAGCAAACTTAATATTTATCTATTTCGGGCCCTTATTAGGAGACGAGCACATGAAGCTTTGTGCCATGCTGCTTATATTTATCAAGCAGTAAAAAAAAATGGCATCTGTGGATGAGAGTCCGAAGCAAGCACTGGTGGGACGTTGACCTGCACCACTTCACAGAAGATGAGTGGAAGGAGAATTTAGAATGACATGATGACAGTCATGACACTTCAACAACAACATCTCGTTCTTTGCATCTTACGCCATTTGCACGTCATTGCACATGCACAAAACTTTCCTGTTTCAGCTTTTAATCTAATCGACATGTCCCATCGAACAGATTAGAAAAGGTTTAAACCACCCCTCTCAAACAGAATGAAATTTAAATCGGATTTAACTAATTCATTCCGACTGACGTGGTTACATGTTGCTTTTTTTTTATTCCGACTGTGCTACTAGTCCAACAACAAACGGATTATTAGTGTCCATGTAAACGGAGCTAGACTTGCAGAACAATGTTGTATCTTGTAACCTGTAGAATTAGGATACAGGTCCATATCACTGAGGCACATGGCTTGACCTACTGACCTTTATTAGTCCAAAGTGCAAAGCAAATCTGTGTTCATAAGGTTAGATAATTCATGCTTATGGATATGTTGTTTTTATTTGTGGGCTCAGGGGAGTGTTGAGGCAGTGAGCATCTGCAAATCGATGATAATTGGATGTGAAATGCCTCAGCAACAGTAGTCAGGGATGGCCCGATCACATTAAAATGTGTGCTTACTGAACCATGCGGCCTGTCTGTGTTCACCTCAGAAGCTCTTTTTTCTGGTCTTCTTTCTAGGGATCCAACATGTCCAGTGACCCCCCTCCTCCTTACCCAGGGGGCCCCAATGCCCCACTTCTTGAGGAAAAAAATGGACAACCTCCAGTTTCTGGTAAATATATTTTGCATATGGTATATTTTTCTCTTCTCTTAAGACATTTGAAATGAATCAACCTTTTAACAGTCCACTACAATTTCATGGAACTAGATTTTTTCCTTTTATGTTTCACTTAAGTACAGCAACATATGTTCAGTGTTATTATAATAATAATAATAATAATAATAATAACAACAGTAATAACAATTATTATTATTATTATTATTAACATCAATTTGGTGTAGAGCCGGAAAGACTATATGAATATAATTTATGAATATATAGTAAAATGTCTTGTAGAAATCACACTGCTGTATATAAAAATATTTTGATTTACAGTGGAATCATAAGTCTGACAGCACACGATTCTGCAATATATCTAGATCACTAATCAATTTCTTGACCATTTAAACTTTAAACTCATCAGGTTTTATGCAAACTTGTGGAGTTCATGGAGCTTGAGTGGTGCTGTCATTGAAAAATGAACATGGATTTAAGAATGTCTTTTTCCCACATTTGCTTCAGATTAACTTTTCATTTAAATTGCTGATATAGCAATTTGTAAGGAACAATGCTGTATTGAATGTAAAAGATGCAAAATTAGCATTATTAATTAATGCAAATTAATAGTCATATCACGAGAGGTCTCAGATGTTTGGACACCACTGCATGTTTATAGTTATTTATGAGAGGAGCTTTCCCTCAGCAGCCACTGCTCCAGTAATGACTGGACCTCCACAAGGACAGCTGCTTCCACCCGAATATGGACCTCCACCTTATGAAGCCACACCTGGCTTTCTTCCTCCGCACGTCCCAGGCGAAGGTCCCATGCCTAAGCCTATGCATATGCCCATGCCTCATCCTCACGGTGGGTGTGCCAACCAAACTCACACACTAATGCATCAGCAGTCGTTCACAAATCATTAGCATTTCAGAGAGAAAAGCTAGCAATAATGTGAAATCAAGACAAGGTACAATGCGACAAGTTTCCAGCAACAAGTAATTTTTATGTTTATAATGAAACTGAAAGTGATGTGTCAGGTCTATGAGCATGAATATACAAAACCTTGTTACAATGTATTAGTACATTTAAGTACTAAGTAATATTAACTAACTTCGTCTAATATATAAGGTTAGGATTAGGTTCTGGTTTAGGGGTAGTTGCATAACTTATAGTTTATTATTATAGTAACTATTCTGTACGTAACGTATAATATGGACACTGTAGAATAAAGTGTTAGCAAAATCTTTCATCAGAATGTAATAACTGCCTCTGAATCGACACTGTTTTAGGTTACTGTTGTAGGTACTTCTGCCTTTCTAAAATCTTAATAGTGAAAGCAGTCATTTAAAGGTTTAGTTCACTCAGAAATGAAAATTGTCATCATTTACTCACCCTTATGTTGTTCCACATCCGTAAGACTTTGGTCCATCCTCGAAACACAAATAAAGATCTTTTTGATGAAATCTGAAATATTTCTGTAACTCCGTTGACAGCTATCCAACTACCATTTTATTGCTTCAAAAAGTTTAAAAAGAGATCGTAAAACTAATCCACATGAATCGAGTGAAATGAAGCTCAAACGTGCTGCGTAACATGAGAATGAACCTTATTGGTTCTTGCAGAAGCTCAAACGTGCTACGTAACATGAGAATGAACCTCATTTGTTCTCGCACGTCAAGCATGCTTGAGCTTCTGTTTACCACAACTGATGTGTGCCTTGATGAATGTTTATATGTGAATAAAAGCCTAAATTAAATCTGTTCATCGTATAAAGCGATCGAGTATCTGGACTAAATTTGGACTAAACCGCTCAATAAAAATGGATTATTTTTACAGTCTCTTCATGAACTTTTTGAAGCATCAAATGTCTCGTTTCCACCGAGCGGTATGGTCCAGTTTAGTACAGTACAGTACAATTCGGGATGGTAGACCCTGATCCGGCTTGTGTTTCCACCGCCAACAGTACCCTTACTTGATAGGCATGGTGTATGCCGGAAAGTAGTGATCAACGTCATTCTCGCGTGAAGAAGAAAGTGAAAGTAAACAACAATGGAGGACATAACAGCAGCTTTGTTTGAGCAAAGGCTGAAGTCTGCAAGGAAAAACAGCCGAAAAATACACATTGTGTTGCAGTGGTATTGTGTTGTCATTCCCCATTTAGCATGCGCAAGTGACGATTCTCTGTCAACCAATCAACGTCCTCCTGTGAGTGTAGCTCCACCCCTTTGGTGTCGGTACTATTTGTACTATTGGTACTATTGTGCTAGGTACCCCAATGGATGGGTCCCAAAAAAGTGGTACGGTACGGTTCGGAATTAGGGTACCATTCACAACTTCTGACAATGGAAAAGGCAAAAATTGCGTACCGTACTGAACTGTACTGAACCGTATCGCTCAGTGGAAACGAGCCAAAGGTGGTAGTTGCATAGACTGTCAATGGAGAGACAGAAATCTCTCAGATTTCATTAAAATATCTACATTTGTGTTTTGAAGATGAATGAAAGTATTATGGGTTTGGAATAACTTTAGAATGAGTAAATGATGACAGAATTTTTATTTTGGGTGAACTAACCCTTTAATGCTGGTTAACGGTAATGTAATTTAAACTATGAGATTTCACTGTGGATGGGGCAACTATGCTAGGTGTGACAGAAATAGAAACCGAGCAAACAACAAAATATCTTTTTATTTGTGGCAGTCATTGGTTAGGTCAAAATCTCAGATTAACAAGTACTAGTTTTCACCTTCACATTATAGACAAAATTCAAGATACACTGTATACAAGATACATTCTATGCCTAGAAATACCTTTAAAGGATCAGTTTGCCCAAAAATTACAGTTCTCTCATTCTTTTACTCCCCCTCATGCTAACATAAATGAATACTTTTAGGAAAATAATCCATCGATGTGAATCGCTGTGAATCCATATAATGCCACTTCTGAAGTGAAACGATAGGTGTGTGTAAGAAAAATACTAATATTTTTATCTGTTTTAACTATAAATCATTGCTTCTGGTCTAGTGTCATACAAGCATTCACGAGAGGGACGTTGTGATGTATGTGCTTTTTGAAGCTTGCACGAGAAGTGATGGTCCTTTGTGCTTCCATGTTACTTCTCTCACAAACTTCACACACTTGTGTTTATGTCAAGCTGAACTTGTGAATGTGCCTAGGACAATTGGCCAGAGGCAATGGTTTATGGTTAAAAGAGTTTAAAATAGTAGTATTTTTCTTACACACACCTATCATTTTGCTTCAGTAGACATTGATTCATCCACTGGGGTCGTATGGGTTATGCTCACTTTTTCAAGCATATGATCGGCAGCCATTCAGTGGCATTATATGGACTCATAAAGATGGATTATTTTCCTAAAAATCTTTGTTAGTGTTTATCTGAAGAAAGAAAGTCATATACATCAGGGGCATGATGGTGAGTAAACGATGAGAGAATTTTCATTTTTCGATGAACTAACTTTGACCTCAAAATTCATGTGCTGCAGGTGGTTACTACCTTCCCCCAGGGCACTTTCCTCATCCGATAGCAGAGCACTATGGTCCGGGTCCCAGTCACTTTGCTTCAGGTCACACAGCCACAGTTCTGTCCCCTCCTGGTGCCACCACCACCACCGTGACTGTTCTACAGGGAGAGATGTTTCAGTCGGCTCCAGTGCAGACGGTTTGTCCTCACTGCCAACAACCCATCATCACCCGCATCAGCCACGACATCGGCCTCATGAATACCCTAATCTGCATGTTCTGCTTCTTTGTTGGGTAAGTGATACAATATGATATGACCTCTTTCTCTGTGAAATAATTTTTCTGTTATACTTGTTCTGCATGTTGGTTGGGATGTCTTTGAGTTAGTGGTCATATTTTCTATTTAAAAAAAAAATAGAAAATAGAAAATTTATGCTAAACTACTAAATATGGTTAACATAATGAAGCTCATTATGATTTCAGGACAGTTATATCAGCTTAAACTTTTTTTAATTTGCTCCTCCAAAAATATCTACACTACCATTCAAAAGTTTGGGCATTTTTAATGTTTTTGAAAGAAGTCTGACCAAGGCTGCATTTATTTGATCAAAAATACATGAAAAAAGTAATTTGTGACATTATTACAATTCAAAATAACTGTTTATATATATATATATATATATATATATATATATATATATATATATATATATATATATATATATTATTATTATTATTATTATTATTATTATATTGAATTTTCAGCATCATTACTCCAGTCTTCAGTGTCACATGATCCTTCAGAAATCATTCTAATATGATGATTTGATGCTGAAGAAACATTTCTTATTATTATCAATGTTGAAAACGGTTGTGCTGCTTAATATTTTTGTTGAAACTGTGATACCCTTTTTTTCTGATGAATAGACAAAGTTAAAAAGAACAGCAATTATTTTAAATAGAAATCTTTTGTAACATTATGAATGTCTTTACTGTCTCTTTTGATCATTTTAATGCGTCTTTACAGAATAAAAGTATTCATTTCTTTCCAAAAAATCGTATTGACCTCAAACTTTTGAATGGTACAGAAATTAAAAACATGTTTATCATACAGTAGGTGTATTCAGGTCATGCATGCATGAATTGCATTTTTGTTTAGTTTTGAATAAATGAATACATAATGAGCCCTGAATGATGAACCTTACAGTACATTCTTGAGATTCCTCATGAACTTTGTCTTTGTTTTACAGTTGTGATCTAGGTTGCTGCTTGATCCCATGTATGATTGACGACCTCAAGGATGTGACACACACTTGCCCCAACTGCAAGGGCTATATTTACACATACAAGCGCATATGCTAACAGTTTATCCCATTAACGATCGCGCTGTGACCTCATTCTGGTGGGTGTTGAAGACTCACTTTTCTTTCCGTCTGCTCTGTGATCATTTTGCCCCAGCTGACAGCTCGTATTTCTAGCCATTTCTCACTTTATGTAACTATTGATTCTCACTTTTAATTTACAGGCACTTGATGTAGTTACTGACGCCTCTAAAATGAAGCAGGGGGCATGAAGGTTTGGTACATTTTATATGCACAAAGGTCACGTTTTTTTTTTTTAGCAGTAGAACAAAGTGTATACATGTAGAAAATATGTGAAAACGCTAACCTTGACAAGCTCATTTGTGAATATTACTGAGTAGCGAAACTAAATGATTTCACTACAGGGACAGTACTGTTGGATTGTAGGATTATTATTTTATTCATTATTGTTTTATTTTAACATGTTAAAATGAAAGTCTTAGATGGCTGGGTCTGGAACCGTTCAAGTCCTGGAGTAACGTTGTTGCTTTTACATGTGAAAAATGTCTCTATATTTGGCATTTTATGCAAATGTTATGGAAATTTTTTTTCTTTCACTTTTGTTTTGTATATTTGTCGACAAGACTCATTTGAAGTCGACCTGATATGCTTATCTATGTAACATGCATTGTTGTGCAGATGTCATTTTAGATGAAAGGTTTCTATTAATAAGGGATGTGTATGTCCATCTAAATCTCCTTTAGTAATTTAGGGATTTAAATAATTTAGGGCTCATGGTGTTTTAATATGCCATGCAGTTCATATTAGGGTCATATTTGTGAAATTCAACCAATATACATTTCATTTTTTTTTTTTTTTTTTTTTTTTTGAACTGTGAATCAAAACTATAGCCACGGTGCTTTTCAAACCACTATACTAGCTGTTCTGTGTCGTCAGTAAGCTGTTTGAGCCTTCTATAAACTATCATTGGCTATCCAGGTCAGTTTACCGGTCATTAATGGTGTTTGTTGATAGTAAGATCAGTGTAGAATCATGTCTCATCACAGATAAGCATCCTTTAACATTTATTCTGGCCAGCACTGCTGATAAACAACATGTTTAGAAGTGGCTGTTGCATTATTTTTTTCATTTCAAGTTCAACTTGACATGGTGAAGTTGTCTTCTTCAAAAAGGGAAGATATTTCTTGTAACGGCTGTTCAAAGCTGCTTTGCTGTTGGAGTTCACCAGCATGATGAAGCGCGCTGCATGGCATCACTGTAATCTTGCATAGCTCTCTATTGGGCCATATGTCCCGTCAGTGTGTCAAGCTGTGCTTGTTGCTGCACTGGGCTTCATCTCTCAAAGCAGATTAACCATTCACTTTTTAATACTGTGTGTAACAAGCCACAAGGATTTAAATGATAATTGTCCTGATTTTTTTTTTCCTATTTGTGGTCAGATTGTGATTTCTGTGGAATCATCCAAAGAGATTGTTTGTTTTATATTGGTCATTTTGGTTGTGAAAGTGTAAACTTTCAAATCATTTTGCTCTGTCCAACAATGTGATTTACTGCTAAATGGTACGAGATACAAAATATACAACATCCGCAGTGCTCAAGACACTATATATCTCAATATACATAAGCACTGTATTATTAAAACTGTGTGTGAAAGGCCACAAGGATTTAAAGGTTGATTGTCCCAATTTTTCTTAAATTTTGTGGTCAGATGTGTAATTTCTCAGGAATCATCCTAAGAGATCGTTTCCTTTATTTGGTCGTTTCTGAATAGCTCGGTCCCAAAAATGTGATTTAATCAGCAGTGATTAGACACTGTATAACTTAACCTCCAGTTTTAATTTTCCTTAAAGCTACACTACGTAACTTTTGGCCCTGTAGCAGATAAAAAAAGAAAACAAAATGCGTCTTGGTTGTGCTTCGGCTGTGCTACCAGTTTACCGTAGTTTCGAGGGTTTCTTTATTTTTACAACCCGTGATTCCCTGGAGGCTTGCCGTTTTAAATGATTCACGGTGAATTTTTCTCGTTTGTTGTGGCGGTAAACTTTTAGCTTTACGCTGCTGCCACATTAATGCGCGGATATATGTGTACGGATATATCACGGATAAATCGTGACACGCATGGGCGATGACGTATGTATGCTATTTTTACCACAAAATCCATCCCGACAGCTTTCAAAATATAAATCGTTATTATAGATTTATCAAAGTGTATTGGGCTAAAAGACATTTGGAAGATTTTTTCACTTTCATAAACATGTTATCAAACAAAAGTTGCGTAGTGTAGCTTTAAATGAAGATTCAGATAATCATCTTTCTCATGTAGACAATCTGCCAATATTATAGCGGTTTAAGAATCAGAATCTCCATCTTTCCATTGTAGTATTTACCATGAAGGGAAAAAATGTAGCAATCGCTAGTGTGTGTGTATATGTATTCAAACTTGCTATCTCATTGTAAATGATTCTTTTTAATCAGATCTTTCCAACGAACACTGAAATTTTCATAGTATTTGCACCTTTACCCATTTGTGTTTGCAGGCATTACAAAAATAACTTTTGACACTTTCAATTCTGTTTTCAAAGTACACCCAGCAGTCTATTTTCTGACTGGGAGAAAAGAAAGAGAAAAAAAAAAATGAACCAAGACCTATAATATCATAAAGATACCTGTCCATCATTCGCAAATCAAAAATATACAAAAACTACATGATGTCTGTTCGATTACTGAAAGATAATCTCCAGTAAATATGCATGTTCATGGGGTTTACTTGCACAATCCAGGCTGGCTCCCTTTAATCTAATATGCTCTTGATTACGTAGGTCTACTTGCTTTGTGAAGTGACTTAATGCTGTTGCAGACAGTAGATGTCAAGCTTGTGTTACAGGAATGCAGTTGTAGATAGATGCCTTGAGAATAATCTGTGGCATTACACCAGATGCCACGCTCAACTGAAGTCTCAAATGTGTATGTAAAACAAAACTTATGGACTTAATGATTATTTGAACAAATAAAAAGACTATCATATATGAGTAGTCATTTTATTACTTGCACACACACACACACACACACACACAAAAACAGCCATGAGGCCAGAACAACCCAGCTGTAAATCAGTTATGATAAATACACATGCTGTTGCAGTTAGTGAATAAAGTTAATGTGTAAAGGGCGTCCAAGGTTTTTAATCCATATAAATGATGACATGCTTTTGGCTGCAAAAGAAATAAATATAACATTTTCTATATGAAAACAGAATATTACATTATGAACATGTTCTGAGTCTCAAAGGAAGTCCAAAACTGATTTAATCTCTCCAACGATGCCCACATTGTAGATTGCAGCACTTGTAGAAAGTTGTCATTGGTTCATCAGCAGACCTAGTTTGAATCTGCATAAAGTAGGCCCTTGGGTGCTCACATTTTGGACAAGGTTCTTCAAGGAAAAATGAGAAAATGTTATACTCAAGATAAATCAAGTACACTTATTTAAAAGCCACCAGAATGTGATTTAAAAAAAAAAACAAAAAAAAAAACATTGTGCATAGAAGTAATGTTTTTTTTTATTACATTAGAATAATACACTTTTTTTACCTGCAGTGGAATCCACATTTTCCCAAGCAGCGGAGCCCCCGAGAACATCATCAACCTCCTTCAGTTTAGGGTACTTTCTGTTATTTACCTGTCAGAATAACCAACCATTATTTCAACACACATCAGATACATATCATATCAGAAAGCTTTATGTTGGCAGCATCTCAAAAACTATGAAGCCTCATCGGCAGTGTTTTTGAGGGATGTTCTAATCAGGGTTTGAAATGAACATTTTCACTCGCACCACATTTAGCTACTAAATTTTTAAGTTACTGGCCATTCAGAGATTTAAATATATTTATTATAAAATCTTATTCTGAATTATTGAACTGAAAGCTTTTAGTTTTACGACAGATAAATCTCATTGTTTGCGGATACCATAAAAAATAGAATAAAAATTCTCAGCAACTTTTTTTTTTGGTTGCCATTTTAAGCTTTTAGTTTTACAAGAGATAATTGTTTGCAGATAGCATAAACATAGAATAGAAATAAAGTTCTCAGCAACTTTTTTGTTGTTGCAATTTTAAAACCATTGTATTCGAATTTTAAAGCTAAGGCACTTCTCGTCCAGTGTGAGAACCTCTTTACGTTTTTTTTTTGGCTAATGTTGGAGGACATAACTTATTAATCTTTTGCATAAGTATTTACCTTGTAAAGGTTAAAAAAAGTATGTTTTATATAGTATGAATGCAATACGGACATACTACATCCGTCATGTTGTTATTGCCATGACAGATGTGTACTCTTTTTCGACTACTATATGTGACCCTGGACCACAAACCAGTCATAAGTGGCACGGGTATATTTGTAGCAATAGCCAACAATACACTGTATGGGTCAAAATGATAGATTTTTCTTTTATGCCAAAAATCATTAGGATATTAAGTAAAGATCATGTTCCATGAAGATATTTTGTACCGAAAATATATCAAAAATGTATTTTTGTGAGTGGATATGCATTGCTAAGGACTTCATTTGGACAACTTTAAAGGCGATTTTCTCAATATTTTGATTTTTTTTGCACCCTCAGATTTCAGATATTCAAATAGTTGTATCTCGGCCAAATATTGTCCTATCCCAACAAACCACACATCAATGGAAAGCTTATTTATTTATTAGCTTTCAAAACATTTACCCTTATTACTGGTTTTGTGGTCCAAGGTCACATATAGTACTTGGGTAAATTTGGTTTTATATTCGCACATTCGGACTTCCGCGTTTAAGAACGTTCTAATAATGTGCAATAAAGTTAATGTTTGCAAATTCTAAACAGCGACATGATATTTACAACCAACGATTGTAACCCTACAACATTTTTCACAATCGATCAAAATGGGCAAGTATTATTTTAATTGCATACTTGCTTGCGAACGTCCACTGAATGTCCAATTTAGTGTACAAAATTATTGTAGCCTATGCGGAAGTCCGAATGTGCGAATTTAAAACCAAATTTACCCTAGTACATATAGTATATGGATGAAGCCACTGATATGAATGAACAAGAAATAAAATAAATATTTGACTCAAACTTATTTCATGTTGTAAAAGAAAAGCTTACACATTGTTCATATATTACATTGTTTAATGCAAATTTAGTGTGTTATAATGTTATAAGCACTGACCTTATCAAGTGTTCGAATCGGTCAAATCACATGTTCAGATTGCCACATTTGTTGGAATGGAACAATCACTCTATTTTATGTGTAATCCAATTGACGGTTCCCATCAACAGATATGTTTGAATCAAACTGTCACATCACTTCATCTTTTGATTTTATTCGAATCGAACGTTCAAATTATTTTTATGTGTTCCATTATCATGGGTTTCAAACCAAACGCGTTTATATGTTGTAGTGGCAACTTCACACTTACCTTCCTCGTGATGTTGTGCACATATGGACATGTATTACACGCGAACCTGAAGCATCTTTGTCCCTCCTCTACGATTAACACATTCCCACAAGTTGGGCAAAACAGAAGCATTTTCAACGGTTATATATAATATTGTATACTAAACACTGGTACTTTTCTGATTAAATTAAAGTTGGTGTTTACACACATTCACATCTCGTTTCTACAGGAAGCATAAGATGATGAACGTGCATCACTATTGTAGGCTCGACATGAAACGTAATATAAACACAATGAAATATTGATTATAGGGTATATATGTAAACTTATTCGATATATTCCATTTCAGCGAATAAATAAAATTGTTAAATTAAAATATTAACATTTTAATGATTATACAGCTAATACTAGAAATATAATATAGAAAATTAAGCGGAACTAAAGTTTGGTGCATCATCTAAATGTTCCGACAGCGCGATTGTGAAAATAGATAAATTAAGCTGGAACGCAACAGAACTGTTGATATTGCAGTTTCATCAGCAATAATTTCAAAATGAGTAGTGTATTATTTATAAATTCAATTTATATTCATTGTTAACTTAAGGAAGAACCTGACACTTTTATATTTGTCTTGTATTACCGTATATACTCTTAAAACAAGAAGTTTTCGCTTATCACTTAAAAATGGATGAATTGAAGGAAGAAAACCTAAAGAATGTCGACGTGTCTGATTTTGTGGAGAAAACCGTTGTAGATGAAGTGAAAGAGGAGCAAGAAGAAGAAGAGGAGGATGAGGAGGCATTGCCACATTCTGAATTTCTTGACATCTTCGAGGAAGGATTGGCTCTTATTGTGCAGGACCCTTTACTGTGTGACCTGCCAATTCAGGTGTACCATCAATTAAGTTTTTATCTGAATAATGTTAAAATAAACTGTTTATTTTAATATTTCAAAGTATTAATTACTTTATGCAGAAAATGTAGACTTTATAATCTTTTGTGCTCTCTGAAATCTTTATGTTCCACCTGTTCAGGTCACATTGGAGGAGGTGAACTCTCAGGTGGCTCTGGAATACGGTCAGGCCATGACTGTTCGCGTTTGTAAGGCTGATGGAGAAGTCATGCGTGAGTTTTCTTGGAGTCAGTCTGAATTGTTAAACATTTATTGATTCTAACTGGAACAAATCTCTTCACAGCTATTGTGGTTGTGCAGTCTGCTACGGTTCTGGATCTCAAGAAAGCCATTCGCAGATATATGGAGCTGAAACAACAGCGAGAGGGAGGTGTTAAGCACATCAGCTGGTAAGACATGAAAAATACATCAGGTATATGCAGGGTTCCTATGCAGTTTGGAAAAGTATGGAATTTGATTTGAGTAATTTCCAGGTCTGGAAAAGTTTGGAAAAAAGAAATCAGAGTATGGAAAAATATTTGTGTTTCCAGACTATTGGCTCTATTTAGTTTTCTAATTTCTGCAAACTAGTCACTTTTTGGCGAAATTAGCCGTTTTGAATCAAAATACGTCATTTATGTGAATCGTTTTTTTTAGTTAGTTAATTAGGTTTTTTTTTTCTTTGGGGTGAGTGTGTGTGTGTGTTACAAGATTCTCACTAGAATCGAAAATGGGCTACTTTCCCATAGACTTGAGTGAGTCGCGATCTTTCTTGGCGCTCTGTGGCGTGACAGATCACTGTAGCACTCGTGAACCAACAATCTCTTAAACTTTACTAGTTACAACACAAAATAAACATGATTGAACATCCGAAGGTATGTTGAAAGATACAGTACAACTTACCGAAATCTGTATCATGTCACATGCAATCGATCAATCAGTGTTTCAACCGCAGAAAGGAGTCAATAAAACAGCTTGTAAAAATGTCACATTTAGCCTACCTCAGAAAAGCCATTCAATGTACAAAAACTCATTATTTAACTACAAAAATTAACTTAGAGAGGAGCATTTTGCTAAATATATGCACTATGGGCTATTGCATTTTTATTGTATTTGTACTTAACATGTGCTTCAATATTGAATGTATAAATCCGTTTTATGACAGCCACCATTTAAATGTTTAGGCCTAGATAAAAAGAAGAGTAGAACAATAATTGTCATTAAAAATTTATTGTAACGTTATTATAAAAACTTCCCTATGTGTAATTTAGCCTATATGTAAGTAGCTTACAAATCAATTTTAACCTTTAATATTATAATGATGTACCAGCTGTGGTTCCCTGTATAGTTTACAGCATTAGTTGAGAGAGATTTTTTTTCTTTGAGGAAATTTGCCATGTACTTTACCTTAGAGGCCCCAAATTAATCATTATTGAATCAAAGGTAATCAAATCAAAATCAAATCGCAAGCTTCTGAATCAAAATCACATTCACTTGTGAAATTTGTCAATGCCCAGCCCTAGTGCCAATTTATTTATTTATTTATTTATTTATTTTACTTGAAGCAAATGTTGTTTTTTTCCATTTATGTTCTTGTCAGAGTGCATCAGAATGCTTCGTTTACATGTTAAAATCTTAAAAAGTCTTCTCCTGGGGGAGGATGCCCCCAGTCCCCCCTACAACTATTTTGTTCTTACACATCACCTTTTTCACCTCTCTTCACTTTGCAGATATTTTATAAAGTTATGGATTTTAGGGAGTATTAGGGAAACTGTCATATTACACTTGTGTGCGCTACTCATACTCGTAAGCTACTCTATAGAAATGCTTCGATACCAACTACCAATACCGACAACAGAGCAAACACTGACCAGAATGGATAAATCACAGAAGGATGTCTATAAAGTAATTTTTTCAAATGAATAGACAAATTAAATATTTACGCCTATGTAGCGAGTGGTATGGTCGGGAAGGGAAACAAACTAAGTCACTACGCCACCCTGTTAAACAGGGAATATATTAGTACTTGTAGATTAATCCCCAACAAACTTTATTTCAACAATCAAACACTAATTAAAAACACTAACTAAAAAATCACTAAAAGACTGTAGGACCCGGACTACAAACATGAAGCAGAGAAAAGATAAAAAAGGAGGCTTACCAATGGCAGAAATCGTTTGGAAGGTCTGGAAATTTGAGTATGGAAAAATATGGAATTTTGAAATGGAAAATGTGTAGGAACTCTGTATATGATAGGTTTCATTTTGTCAAGTATTTTTTTTCCTAATCTACTTACCTTACTTACTGACTCTACTTACTCAAGGAAATACGTGTGGAGGACATTTCATCTGGTCTTCAACGGAGAGAAATTAGATGATGACAAGAGAAAGCTGAAGGAGTGAGTCCAAATTATCTGCTGCTTTTGAAGAAATGTGTGAAAACTTTTATTAATTTGGTGCACAATAGTTGCTTTGAATTATGATAATGATTTTTGATGTGATTGAATATGATTGTGTTTCCTCTATCCTCAGCTATGGGATCAGGAACAGAGATGAAGTGACTTTTTTGAAGAAATTGAAGAAAAAATGAACGGGGACAAATGCCAGTCCTCATTTATAGCTCTAATTTGTAAATAGTCAAGACATTTAAAAGAATAATTCCTCCAAAAATCAAAGGGATAGTTCACCCAAAAATTAAAATTCTGTCATAATTTACTTACCCTTGAATTGTTCCAAACCTGTATGAATTTCTTTCTTCTGTTGAACACAAAATATTTTAAAGAATGACTGTAATCAAACAGTTGACGGTAGCCATTGACTTTCATGGTATTTTTTCCTTCTATAGAAGTCAGTGGCTACCATCAACTGTTTGGTTACAGTCATTCTTTAAAATATTTTCGTTTGTGTTCAACAGAAGAAAGAAATTCATACAGGTTTGGAACAACTTAAGGGTGAGTAAATGACAAAATTTTCATTTTTGGATGAACTATCTCTTTAAAACTCATTCTTATGCCGCTTCACACTGTTATTTTCCATGGAACAAAAAAGGGAAAACATTGAAGATTTTTTGCCTCCGGATGCTTTTTAACCTCTTTTCCACACAACAACATTTAAGTGACTACAGCTGTCTTAACTCAAAAAAAATCAGCAAAAGGAAAGATTTCCGGTGAATAACAACCTACATTTCAGTCTTTTGACTTCAGGAGGTTTGGAATAGTGTACAAGCCATATGGACTACTTTTATGGTGCTTTTTGTCCTCTTTGGAACTTGGCAGCTGTGGTCACCATGATCATGACACCTTTTGTGATTCACTAAACAAACAAACAGCAACTAAAAAAACAAACCAACTGTCATGCAAATACAAGGACATCATGCAAGGATGCAAATGTTTGCTAGGCCTACTTAATGAAAACTGTGTTAATAACATACACATTGTAGAAACACAAAACTACATCTGATTCACTGTAACGACATCTTATGAAGTGCTTTAAAGTCATATTTGTGGGATTTTGTGTATATTGATCAAAATAATAAAATATGAACATGATACAAATAAGTTGTTTTTAAGACCCCCCCCCCACACACACACACTTATTGTTATTATTTTAATATAGTCTCACCAGATATGCTGTAAAACTATAGACAGTTGCAGTCATCGTGACACGACATGAGTTTAGTAAAATACAGGTAAACCACACACTTTAAATATTGTTCCTGTTACATTTATATAACATGACCAGCCTCTTATTTCCTTGATACTGCAATGTGAAGAGCGACTGATGAGACGCTACAGCACACATGGGTAACTATTTATGTCAGTTTTAACCATTTATTATTATTTACTGTCTATGATATTTACTGTCTATTCACATTGTAATTGCGCTGGGGTTAAATAGTATTTTTCATATCAGGAAAGAAACTTTCTAATGAACAGTTCTGTATTCTTGACAAGACGCTCTCATTAAGCTGTGAAGCCCTATTGCATGTCTTTCAGAGAGGACACTATGAAGGTTTGAGGCTCTCTGAGGTTTAAGTGAGCTGCCGAACATGCCTCAATCTGATGAGCATTTGTCGAGTATCTTCGAAGAGCTGAGCAAGCTGTCCTTTCGCAGACAGCAGCTCACGGACCGACGGAATGTCCTGGCCATGCTCATCCAATTCAAGCGAAACAACGGCCAAAATGAGCAACGTTAGTACGATTAGATGAAACTATTTGATAGTTTACTATTAACCGATTTACAAATGAAGCCAAAGAAACTGTGAAATACATTCGGAGATTATTTTTTTGACATTATTTGTTACAGTAGGAATAAATGCTATTCACACTAGATCATTGTGACCAACAGAGTATTCCAAAGAAACTGGAGAACTTCAACAAATTGACGAGGAGCTTAAAGTTCTTTCTGACAGGAAGATTGAACTTGAGGAAGAGCAAGAGGCGGGCTCCCATTTAATAGGTAAAATGACACTTCATGAGGTTTGCTATCTTTAAAAGCTTTTAGCCAAATATGCTCAAAACATTTGGAAATTGACCCATGTACTGTTTAAAAGTAGGCTATAGTTCTCATAAGTTCGTATGTTTTTATTTTGCAGACACAACTAGGTCATCTAGCGTCATATTTGTGGACAACCCACCTCCGTTTCCAGGTTAGTACGTTTTTTTTTTTTTTTTTTTTTTTTTACTGTGACTTACAATAAGGTTCCCTATGTTAACATTAGTTAACTACAATAGTTAACATGAACATGGAACAATACTTCGAAAGCATTTATTATCCTTTAATGTTAATTTCAACATTTACTAATACATTTTTAAAACCAAAAGACAGTTGTATCTCTGTTAATATTATTTAATGAACCTTAGCTAACATGAACTAACAATTGACTGTTGTATAAACTAACGTTAACAAAGATTAGATTTATCGTTAGCTAATGTTACACATTAACTAATGTTTTTTTTTGTGTGTGTGTGTAAATCGACAACATTGTATTTACATAGACAATAATGCAAATACAAAATACAACAGGAGAGCTACCTGAAAGCAGCTTTTGTTTGTTTTCTCAGCTCCGCAGGTTATTGTGGATTTGAACCAACTTCCTCGACACCCCTCTCAGACACAGTGTCAGTTCTGTCGCCAATATGTAACCACTGAGGTCATGACCAAAGCTGGCAGTGTGACCTATCTTATATGTTTTATTTCCATGGTTTTTTGGTGAGTTGAACTATTGTCTGATATTTTACCTTATATGCTTTATTTATTCTCATTTACATCCTGTATGTGATTACTATTATGTCTTTCTAACATACATGACATATTTGTGTTTTTTGACTGTTTCTTATGCAGTTGTATCGCTGGCTGCTGTCTAATCCCATTCTGCGTGGATTCCTGCAAGGACGTCATTCACAAATGTCCAAAATGTCGCAGTAACATACACACGTGCAAAAAGTTATGAGGAAAGGAATTCTAATAATGGCAGTTGAACTGAATCTGCATCTGAAGAATCTTATTTTTGATTATCGCACACAACTAAGTGGCTGGAATTGTTTCGGATATGTCATCCTGACCTTTTTACAGGGACAATCCCCATGGAATTACCTGCGTGCCTTTCTTACAGGATACAACTGTGAAATCTGATATTGTTTACTCTCTGCAGGGACCAAGCCAACCTTTCGGTTAGCCTGAAAACTGCCCAACTATCTAAACTGAAAGGAAAATGGAATATATCTGGATCTTCAGGGTGACTTCCCAGTCTTCTGGTTTGAACTTCAATGCTACGTTTTTTTTTGGGGTTATTTTTTTAAGCATTAAACTTTAACAGGAACATAAAAAATGGAATCAAGACGCAAGACTATGTGACCAAATTCCTGATTGCTTTTGGATGTAATAGAGTAGGAGTTCTTCAGCTGATAAAAAGGAATTCAAAATGATTATATCTTATTTTGTAGACCATAAGTTATGAACTTTCCTTTGAGAAAAATATTATCTCTGGTAAAATGTCAAATGTTAAGTTTATTTATTGTGTTGTCAGCTTGCTTTGGATCATAACGCAGAGCTGGAACATGGTTCTGTGCTTTGGAGGGCCAAACAAGTCATTTCAGTGATTTCAAATACAGAAACATTTTAATGATAAAAGGCTGTATATACAATAAAGATATGTACAAAGATAACCTCAAAAATATTTACAGTTGCACAAATACATTTGTATAAAAATGTATATTGTAAAAATATATACACTGTGCAAAATACGAGGCATACGATCTACATCGCACTTCAAAGGGTTTCAAATATTTCTCTTCACTTCTTCATTACACATAGCACTTACTCTGATGGACATGTTGAGGAAAAAAAAAAAAGTATACAAATAGGTTCCTCTGAGGTTTTGTGATAGGCTTTTGCTCCACAACGGGTCTTTTATTCTCAACAAAAAATATTTATAAAGCCATAAAATGTGTAAAATGGCATGTTTACAAAATAAAAATCTTTGGGTCTCTGATAGAGACAGAACTATGGTAATTACGTTTCTAAATATAGAAATACATTCTTTCATTTTGGCAACGTGTTTGGATATAGAAATGATTGTCTGAGTTCATGTTCAGTACAAGGTCAAGTAAGTGCATTTTTTTGGCATATTTTTACAAAGAGTCTAGGGGGAATTCTGCTATTATATCTGTCAAACACTGCAAAAGAAGTGATACATCTAGATACTCTACATTAGAGTGAAACATCTAAAGGAAGTGGTGATAAAAAAAAAAAAAAATCATTCAGCCGTCTGTTTCAAAACGTTCCAGCAGATGTCGCTACATTGTCACATTTTATAGAAGACATTTTGACTGAAAACTAATTCAATCTTACAAATAATTAGAGAAGATGAGGTTTAGGTACATTCACAAAGGCATATCACCTGCCAGCTACCTGTACTTCAGTGGTTATGTAGAAAGAAGCTCGAAATCTGTGAAATATAGTGAATTTAGGCCTCAGCAATTTGTCTACATACAAAGCAAACATCTACTGTACTGCAGTAAAGAGTCTGACCAATCAAAATGCAGCTGCTCTCTCATGTCATTCTGATCGCCTTATATGAATATGGAAATTTCACTGGTCCAGTTTAGTTTTGTTTCCCTGGTCAAGGCACGCAACAGTGCCAGTTCAGCTAGTCTGCAAGAGCTAAATCATGTCCACATTATCTCTACTCTTTTGTTAGAGATGATAATGGCCCCTAGTCTCCCTCCCTCTCTTTGGCCCCATGCTGGGTTTGGCAAGCAAAGCTCTGACCTTCCCCAGTCAACGCACTAGATAAATTTGAATGTTTTATACATTAAATGTTATCAGTTAGCTGCCACAATTTCGAGTACCCTAATGCAACGGCTAACAGCTCGCTGACCATGGAAATTTATAGTGAATGTAAATGAGACGCTAATCAGGTTCCTTCAATGAAGGTGGCATCACATTTGGAACAATTACCATGGCACAATGTTTTCATCAAATATGTCTAACATATGCAAACTCTGTGTTAAAAGGGATTGTTCACCCAAAAATCATTTACTCACCTTCATGTTGTTACAAACTTGCAAAGACATTTTGAAGAATGTTTCAGCTGTTTTTGTAAATATTTTTAAAGGATTAGTTCACCTTCCGTATTCAAGTTACGAAGAAAGTGTAAACTGGCGTCACGTCAGTTACACTTTTTCCATAAGTTGAATAGGGAAGGCGTAGGACGTAGCGTAAGCTTCTTGAACTGTTTTACACTTTCTTCGAACTTGAAGAGGTTTACACTTTCTTCGTAACTTGAATACGGAAGGCGGTCTGGCGGAAGCTAGATATTTTACTTCATAACTTGTTAAATATGGATATTTTTTTACACAAATGCATCGCTTTGCTTCAGAAGGACTTTATTAACCCCCCGGAGCCGTGTGGAGAACACATTTATGATGGATGGATGTGGATGGAGACACTTTCTTCAGCTCATACTCGTTGATTACTGCCATTATAAAGCTCGGATGCGTCAGGATATTTATTAATATTTCTCTGATTGTGTTCATCAGAAAGAAGAAAGTCATATACACCTAGGATGGCTTGAGGGTGAGTAAAGCTTGGGCTAATTTTCATTTGAAAGTGAACTAATCCTTTAAGTTATTCAGATTTGTTTTTAAACGTTCAGGCTCAAAAAAGGAACATAAAGGTAAGGTGAAATTAATCCATATCAATCACTTTGTTTGATGTACAGATCGAAATGTAAGTCGTTATGTTGTTTGGTCATGTGAAGTGCGAGATTTGACGTCTAAAGTCACAATAAAATTGAAGTAGCGACAGATCTTTTCTTCCATATTGTAACATACATCAGAGTGAAACAGATAACAGAAAAAGAAGAAAATGTAGGGTTTTTTGAATAAAAATTACTAGGTCAAAAAAATGTAAAAAATTAAACATTCACAATGGACGTATTGTTCAGAAAAAGATCTATAATGAATTTAGAAAATAGGGCGAATTTTAATTTAATGCCAACTTTAAGGTTCTTTATGCCGTATTCAATGCAGTCTTTATATGCATACATTGATAAATGTGAAGTGAAGACTTAATAGTCAATCAGTTCATCATACAAAGTGATGCTGCCACTTTGGATTATACTAATCAAGTCGCATGGATTTTACGCTACCGTTATGTCCTTTTTATAGCTTGAAAATTTTGTAACTCACTGACTTTTTATGGACCAAACAGCTTCCACACCAAAAAGATACAAGTTCAGAAAGACATGAGGGTGAGAATAATAGATTTGGATGAACAATCCCCTTCAATTCTAAAACTAGAGAGTATCTGGACTACGTAAACAGCAAAGGCACAATGACTGTGTATAATTCTTACTTTCCCCAAAATATGTGAAATGAATCTAAAATATACTCAATTCAATGAAATTATACTTATCACAATCTAAAAAAACAACATTCTATCATTCTATATAATATAGGCCAGCAGTTTCAAAGACTGCTTCAAAATAAGAAAGAGCAGAAGGTCACTGCCTAAATATATAGGTGAAAAAAAGTGTCTCTACATTCTTTTTCTGCCTTGAAAGGTGTTGGTGACAATAACAGCAAACAAACCTGCACTTGTAGGCACAAATGAGAGAAGCTGATGCTAAGCTATCAATGGTCACATCTGTTTAGATTGCTCAGAGTATCACTCCAGATCCACAGATGCCAAGAAGTCTGAACTACTGTGCTCTACAACAGTCTGACTGCGCAACGCACATCTGTTTAGTGGTCCCTCAGGGTCAACAGATCTTTTCAGAACGTCTCCTATCTTGATCACTTTGTGAGCTCAGTCCCAGTGCAACTGTAGATCAGTCGAGTCCAAGAAATCAGATGAAAAGACTGTCGGAGAGGAGATCCCAGCAGGACCAGGGATCGTAAGGTCCAACCACTCCATGTTATCAAGGCCGGTGTCTTGTAGATGGAGAGTGGAGGGCGGTGTGTCAGAGAAGGTCAGATCTGAAGTGTCCATTGGGGAGTGAGGCCGCTCCAGCAGCTGGTGTTTGAACTCCTCCATCAGTCTCTGGGTCTGCGGCTCAGCGTCCTCCAGCAGGGCCTCCAACTGGTTATCGGAGGCCAGGGCCACCTGGCTGGGTGGAGGCGCTTGGGTCTGATTGGGCGTGCGGGCAACATGTATCTGTGGGGGAGGACGTGACAGCACAGTGTTGATCGGCAGGGTGGTGATGTTTACTGTCACTGGCAGAAGTTTATCGAGAGAAGGATCATGCCTGGCCAGAGGGGATATTTCTGGGAAGGGAAAGCACAGAAAATGGTTTAGTTATACAAATCTATTGTAGCTAAAACCAAAGACATGTTCTTTTCACAGTTCTCACCTCCACTCTCAATCAAAATGTCAAATAAATCGTCCATGTGCTGACTGGTGGCAGTTGGAACCTTTACGGAAGAATACGAGGTATTAAGACAATGGTAAAATGATACATTTCAAAGTATGCAACATTAGTATTTTAACCCTCAAGCGGAGTTGGAAATATCGTCATTTCAATTTCTAAAAACATGAATGACCCAGTGGGAATGACCATGAATTTACGAGTGGGAAAGTCTAAAGTATACTTCGGTTTTAACATGTGATGTAAATTTTGTCATCAGCATAGTATGCGTGTACTGTAAGCGTGCAGCCAGATTTTTCTTACTGTGAGTACTGTGTACGACATGCGCTTTGAATTTTTGTGCACTAATTATTTTGTCCACAAGGTGACAACACTGGCCTGGCCTGTTGTTTCACGGTTGAAAAAGAAGTCATAACTTCTGGAGAGAAATGGCGCATACACTGATGAATAAAGATGAAACTTCCTAGTGTGCGTTCTGTTCTGTTCTGTTTGTGTATGCTATCAAATGGAGTCTACTTTGAATGGTTAAGCGTTTGCATCAAAACTTAAGTATACATTGGGCTTAACTTTAAATTACCTGCATCGTGGCTTGTAGACCTCTGGTCTGTTTGACGGCCTCCTCGTAGCGGGGTGGGTCTTTGCTCTTTGGGCTGAGGTGATCGGGAAACGTTGATGGCTGAAGGATATAGTTGAGCTGACAAGGCGATGGAGGCTGAACAAAACATATATAACTTTCAAACTGTGTAATATGGGTAATGAGCAAACAATGTAATATATAAGGATAAAATGGAGCACTAGAGAAAGGGCGGGTCAAGTACCACACTGACCAATCGTCAAAAGAGGGGAAGTTAATATTGCTGGTCTCTAAATATTCATGTCTGTACCAGATGTCTGTATATCCCCAGACTACCACGTTATCAATATGAAAAAATTATGCTTGGAGGAACAGTTCTTCCAAGGATCTACCAGGTAAGCAGCTAAAATGCTGCACTTCCAAAGCGCTCTCAAGCACTGGACATTTTCAAAAAAGCACCTGGCATTTTCAGCTGACACAAAAAACACTTTGGTAGACACACAACCATACAGAACAGACTTCTGTGAATAGGGAGATCAGTTTGTCTTACTTTGTTCATGGGTCCATTTGGGGTTGTGTGTCTGGGCGAGACTCTAGGCGAGTTGTTGAGGAAGCACTGGGGCATGTCTGGCCATGGGCTGGTTCTGGTTCTGCCTGTACTCAAACCCAGAAGGTGAGCTTCCACACAGGGGTAAAGCCTGCAAACACATGCATCAGAAGGCAGAATTAGGCCCAGCGCACTGTGCGAGGAAGAAAATGTTTGTATATCAGTGTGTAAACAGAGGCCTCTTGTTCTTGAACCAACTCCTTGTCTTCATGATAAGTGTTCTTTCTGATTTTCTCTGTCCTCTCTACTTCTGTCACCTATTTATTCAGGTCTGTGTTTGATGTTGTTGAGCGGGTAATGCATCACCTGAACTCAACTGCTATTGCCAGGGCAACATCAGAGATAAGTACAGAACACATTGCAGGCCTCAGAAAGGCTTTCCATTTCAACCTACGTGCCAAATCAAAGAGAAATGCGTCTGGGCCTTGTCATCACAATAGTGAGCTGAACTGGATTTATGAAGTGTCGGAACATTGAGAGCAAAAGAAAAGGTTAAGATCTACGAGCACCCTAAAGTATACATGCATAACAACACAACTTAGAGCACACAATGAATTTCGAATTGTTGTATGATTGTTATAATTTTACTGCAATGTAAAATGTTATCGTTTGTGATTTGTGGTGTGTTTTTTAATTAGAATTATGCATAACGCACATCCTAATTACATTGTATGTCTAAAGTACCGCATATAAGAATTAGTGGTTGACTCATATGGACTTTTCTATGGCCAGGGCATGGCTAATGTGTATTGAGTGGATGTTAGCATACCCATGAAGTTGCTAGGGTAGGCTATATTGTTTAGTTTAGTTTGGTTGTTTGAGTGGCAGTTGCTATGCAGTTTGGGGGTAGTTGCCATGATGTCGCTATAATATTTCTAATTTTTTTTTTTTAAATAGTTGTTAAGGCCCAGACACACCAATGTGACCTGAGTCTGGGCCAAAAAGTTCCACTTGAACAAACCACAAAGACTACAGCCAACTAGCATGTATGTTCTGTGCCTGTGTGAGAGGAAATATCTCTCCATAGCAGCAGGTGGCAGTAGTCTGAATTCATCATTCAATAATGGAAGTCGGAAGAGCTAGGACTGCGGATTCAGGCCCTTTCCCAAATGGCACTCTTCACGTGCACTTTCGGTCTTGTGGACTTACAATGGCCGCTGCGTGCGCATGTCCATTAAGTCCACAAGAACGTAGGGCAAGGGTTTCCAACCACATTCCTGGAGGCCCCCCAACGCTGTACATTTTGCATGTCTCCCTAATAAAACACACCTGATTCAAGTCATCCGCTTATTAGTAGAAACTCCAAGACCTGAAATGGGTGTGTCAGACAAAAGGACACATGCAAAATGTGCAGTGCTGGGGGGCCTCCAGGAACGTGGTTGGGAACCACTGCTGTAGAGTGTCCCATTCGTCATTTTAGCTTTCAGAAGGGTGCTCACGAGCGCCCCCTTTGCGGCCGCTATTCGCCCTCGATGCACTTCTGCTGAGCCCGCAAGTCTGCGAGCTACGCAGAGGACTTCTACCCGACAGTCAAAGCAGCATTACATTGTGAAAGTGCGGATTCAGAGAAACACTGTGAGGGTTTAGAGTGCCATTTGGGACAGGGCAATAGAAAACATAAACAAAGCCCCTTGACTTGTCACGCACTGGTTCGCTAATCTGAACAGCCAATCAGAGTGATCTCTTTTACCAATGGGATATGCCACCGATTCAATATGCTTAATTCACTCTTCCCCGGGAGTTTGATTGGCAGGCAATCTAACCAATCATAACGCAGAATCTACCATTTTATCTGACAAACAAACCAGACAGGAGAGTTACATGAACATCAGAGGGTATGTTGTCACATTGTCATATTATAGATGTCTTTCTGCAGTTGAAACAACATACCCTCTGATGTTCATTCATGTTTATTTTGTGCTGTAACTAGTAGCAAAAAGATGATCGGTTCATGAGCCACTTGAACTGAGACAATACAGCGATCTGTCAAGACACATTAAAGAGCCAAAAAACTCTATTTATTGTTTGAATTTCTTAAAAAAATTACAATTTGACAGCTGAGACTTTGTTTCATACCAAAAGTAACCTGCTATGTCTTGTCTGTCGGTGTGTCTCCTTTTTGCTCCGCAATGTATTTTTCACTGTGCGAGAACATGATGTGTAGCGTGAGAACGCCATGGCTTGTCGCACGTAGCAACAGTAACTAAGGGGGTTGGGTCAATTGTCCAAAGAGTTGCTGATGGGGGTCTGAACCCACTGCAAAAAATAGGCTGATAGATGCTCAATGATGGGCCAATATTGGTCGAAGGACAACCATTAGATGGTATGCCACAGGCCTTTAGGCAGCTACCATTCAGTTGTTAGAGTGTTCAGTGTGGTTGCCAAGACATTGCTATAGGAGTACTAAAGTGTTTTTTGGTGCTCGATAACACATTCACTAGATGAAAATCACACAAGGAGTGATTTTCTCACCTGAGGTGGAGATGGTGTCTGATTTGAATGCTGTTGTAACATTGTATTATTGGACGTCTGTGTTTGCAGAAGTGGCGTTTGTATGATGCTTTGAGCCAAACTGGGCATTGTTGTTTGGAGAACGTTCTGCGCCTGCAAAGTAAAGAGAAAAACTCTAAATAAGATATGACATTTTCTTCACTGTAAATAGAACTGGCATATCATGAATGTTAAGAGACCTGTGTGCTGACGGGGTTGCTGGGCAGGCTGATAGGCAACAGAATTTGTGTGGCAGGCTGAGTGTTGATCAGAGTCTGCTGATGCAGCACTTGAGGGACTTGCTGGGTGTTGATATAGAACTGCTGGACTGGGGTGTGGTGCATCTGGCCATGAGGCTCTTCCTGTTTCACACCTGTAGTTTGCGGCAGGGGACTCCGCTCGGAGTTGCAGCTAGGGGCGGCGCCGTTCTCCACTTTGACCTGGACTAATTGATTGGGTTCAGGCTGCTGCCCTCCACCTTGCTGACTCCTTTTCTCCACCTCCAGCTGCATCTTCAGCTCCTCCACCAGCCGCTGCTCCTGCTCCAGCTTACGCATCAGCTCCTCAATCTGACGCTCCTTCTCATGGAGGCGCTGGTCTTTTTCTGACACCTTGATGTCCATGGTCATGTCTTCAGGAGTGGGTTTGAGGGGTGAGGTGCCTGTCGGAGGGTGGGCTGGAGACAAAGTGCATAGAGCTTTGGTGGGACTGTCTCTGCTGTCCTCCATACTGATGTTGGAGGCCTCGGACCTCTCAGGAGACACAGGTGGAGTTGTGCTCATGCTTTCGGGCTGCAAAGCAGTTTTGGACATGTTTGAATCCATGGTTGTAGCAGGCTGAGAGCTCTCCTGGTGGGCCTTAAGCCTTTCTATGAGGTCTGTCTTAGTGCCGGACACAGGAAGTCCACGCAATTTCAACTCCATCTTAAGCTCAGCCACCTAGAAGACATAAGAACAACTGTACTTCTGCACATTTATCTATTTTATGAGGAAAAATGAATGGGCATATTACCCACCTTCATCTCATCTAAGTTGGCAGGCAGAGACCCGGTTTTACGACTGGTCACAGTGTTGTTGGGACGTGATGGAGCCGCACTAGACAGAGACACCATGATGGGAGAGGGAAGACTTGGGCTGGTGCTCAGGGTGATGTTGGGGCAGCTGTTCTGACACTCAGCTACTGGCCTGCAGAGGAGTATGGGGCATTTTAAATGCAATGGGAACTTCCTGTTCCCTCATCATTCACAATAAGCAGCCCTTCTACACAATAGAAGCAGAGGTATATCTTGCGGCAACAGGAGCCAAAATTGAAAATAATGTGAGGAACTGCCGTACCACAGCTGGGGTGATGACAGGTCTGTTAGACAAGATTAATAGGTGAAACCATTATTTAAAGGCTATCGCTCATAGCACACAACGCTAACATTCCTTTCCGAGTTGCGTACTTTTCCCCCCAAAGCAATCAGGCTCATAGTAAATCCTTTTAGTGTCAGAGCTGAAACTGATATATCAGAATCATAGGCAATTGCACTGGTCCATAACCAATGTTTATGTAATACTTTAAAAATCAGCAAAAGGGTTATATAAATCAAATTTATTATGAAACAAAAGGCAAAAAAACTATTATGAACATAGTTTAGTCCTATTCAGTGTCTACTCTGTGCCTCTTGGCTTGTCTCTTGAATTCATTAAATGGAGCATCTCTTCTCCCTGTCCAGCAATAGTCTGCAAGCATTAATGGGCTCAATTTGCTCCATTTAAAGTTATCTGCACTGCTCACACAAGTACGAGGCATCTCTGCTAACTTGGCCGATCGGATCACAAGTAGACGAGGGAGACACATACCCGTTTAAACCTGGTATTTTAATCTGTCTCTTTTGTCCACTTTCAACCACTTCTGTCCTGATTTCTTCAAGGGGAGGGTCTATGGACAGGTAAATGTATGGGTTTTTTCAGATATTTCGATCTAATGGACAAAATAAGATGGAAAAACACATGGAGAGCAGCACGCTGAATGTGGTGAGTGCGTGTTAGAAATGAGAGAACATTATGCTTGGTACGTTTTTCATCTTCAACCCAAACTTGAGTCTCCAGCCAACAAAGTTTAAATCCTGTCTGGCTAGTGCGTTTCCCATAATGTTTGTGCATTAGGTCAGTAGGCAGAGAGTAGGCGGTCTTTTGTGGCTCATGTCGCATTCGACCACATGAGCGTCTACACTACAAAAGCAATCCAGTCCAATGCGTTTTCAACTACCTCTGGAAGTGGTCGAAAGTGGATAAGCTCAAAACATTTTAGACCCTGTTTACACCTGTATTTAGAGTCATCCAAAACAACCAAAATGCATCTTAATACCAGGCGTAAACAGGGTCTAAGAGAGCACTGTGTGACAGGGATGCAAAACTCCTCCTGGAGGGCCACAGCCCTGCAGAGTTTAGCTTCAACCCTAATTAAACACACCTGATCCAGCTTATCAAGTCCTTCAGGCTTATTTGAAAACTACAAGTATGAGTGTTGGAGCAGGATTGGAACTAAACTCTGCAGGACCGTGGCCCTCCAGGAACTGAGTTTTGCAAATGTTGGAAACTTTATTGGAAGGGTGACACATACTTGAGTGGTGCTGGTAATATGGTCTGGTAGTTGTAATGCTGTTGTTGTTGGCTGAGAATCTGGAGCTGCAGGAACTGCTGCTGTTGTTGAAGAAGCCTGGCATATGCAGAGTCCATCGGGGCTTCATTGGGTTCCTGCTTTTGGTCAGGCGGGATGTACTGGTGATACTTAAGCTTCTTAATCCGCGGTTTGGGTTCTTTACTCTTCTTGCTTCGACTCTTGTCACTGGACTGTTTGGGCTGGCTTTGCTACATGGAAAAAAGGGTGGAAGAATTTAACAAAAGGTGTCACCTGAAATCACATAGCAAACTTACAGACCGCAGTCAACACCCTGCCACTTTGGAATTATATCACCAGTCTGTTTGATTTGTGATTTCAGGTGATTCCCATAATGTTTCAACTAGCTCAGTTTTTTCGCTAACAAGAGGTGTCAGCACTATGAGAATACCAGGAGCTGAGTGATTTGTGGGCAAAACCACAAGTTTGAAACTGCGGTGAATAGGTGGGACATGTATGAACATCTACCTAAAATCACAGGAAGAGGAAACAGGATGTGTATAGGGGACATGACCCTCATTGTTCCTAAATATTGAGTCACAGGATACACATGAAAATGGTCTGGCTTCCGAGGAAGGGAGTTGAAAGTCATCAGGATGTAATAACACCATTTGAAGCCGGCTTATGTGTGCACAGGTTTCCCAAAGCACTACTGGAAGAGAGGGTCAGCAGTGACCCTCTGTCATGTAGTAAATATGCGGAGTATGCTTTGAAGGCTTGGATTATGATAAATGCACAAGTTATTGCCTGACTCCTGTTTCTATGTCCCCAGCTTCAGTTTGTTCTTCTCCGCATTATGAGTGTGAATGTTTCACTTGACCTCCGATTGAAGACAGAAGGCGGCTGCTAGCACTTCTAACTCTGCATCTGCTGCTCTTCTGAAACTGATTTGGCCTAAGATACGTTTGACAAGTTGTTGTAAACAACCTTTTTAGAGTGACAAACAACAGCTCTACTGGTCTCCTGTCTTTACACTGTGGTACAGAATGTTTTTTGCTAAAGATTTACACTACCGTTCAAAAGTTCAGTAAGATTTTTGTAAAGAAATTAATACTTTAATTCAGCAAGGACACATTAAATTGATAAAAAAAAAATGACAGTAAAGACATTTATAATGTATTTTAAAACTATAAAGTAAAGTTTGTTGGCCAAACATTTATGTTGGCTTGACAAAACCTTGTCTGAAAGTTTGAGAGTTTTATAAGCTTCCTACCATGATTTATCATGTTGTTGACATGCTTAGCATGCGTCTAGCATTATTTTACATTTTGCAAACATGTTTGTAGCACGTTTTAATACACTGCTAGCATGAATTAGCATGTTGCAAGCATTTTAACATGTTACTAGCACGAATTAGCATGTTACTAGCATGTCTTACTAAAACACTAACATGTTGTTAGCATGTTTTAGCACATTGCTAGTATGTTTTAACATGTTGCTAATGTTTTAAAATGTTGCTAGCATTTCTTAACACATTGTTAGCATGAATTACCATGTTCTTTTTAACTTTCTATTCATCAAAGGATCCTGAAAAAAATAATTTCAGTTTCACAAAAACATTAAGCAGCAGAACTGTTTTCAACATTTATAATAATAATAACAATAAATGTTTCTTGATCATCAAATCATCATATTAGAATGGTTTCTGAAGGATCATGTGACACAGAAGACTGGAGTAATTAGCCTTGACATTACAGGAATAAATTACATTTTAAAATATATTACAATAGAGAACAGTTATTTTAAAAATGTATTTTGTTAATATTTCACAATATTACTGTTGTACTGTAGTTTTGATTAAATAACCACAGCTTGGTGAGCAAAAGAGACTTCTTTTAAAAGCATTAAAAAACTATCAACCCAAACTTTTGAATGGTAGTGTGTGTGTATATAATGTTCTTGTATCTGTAGGCAAAACTCTTTAACATAATTTTTTAAATCAGTTTTTTCAATGAACTTCTGAGTTCGGCATTATCACTTTATTACTTCTTACTCTTAGTTTCACAGTCTGTGTGGTATATTTCATTATCTAGCTGGAGTTGCTATTGTAAAATTAGTAATACTGTGAGTCACTGACCATTATCTCTGAAAATAAACTCTGACAGGAAATGGCATCACTGTGGTTAGGACATATGGTTTACCTTCACAAGGGTGGGTCCTGGCTTTGTGGGAGCAGCAGCAGTGACTAGCTGAGTGGCAGGCATTACTCGACCATCTTCTACTGATGTTTTGCTCAGCAAGTCTGTGCACTGGTTTGTAGGTGGAGATAAAAAGAGATTAAAAGCCATATGGCCATGATAAGGGACAGAGACATATAAACCTAACCAGCATCACAAGGCTGATGTCTGGATAATATGCAGTGAAAACGTAGAGAAAACTGAGCTCTTCTGGAGAGCGGAATATTACTTTATATGCTCTATCAGACCTTTTTATCAAAAGCTAACTGTAAATATTAGCACTGAACCAGTTATCAGTCCATAGGGTCTGGATGTAAAACTAAGGACTGCTAAGAGGCTGACCTGGAGTTTGGAGCCGACCGGAGGCGATACGGCGGATGGATCAGGCAGTCTGGCTTCTATAGGAGAAGATGCAGAGCCCTGAGACTCATGACTAGCCGGCTGCTCTGGAGACAGAGCTTCACTGCTGTCCTCATTGAAGTTATAAACATCCAGTTCACCAACTGCAGTGTCAAACAAAAGACAAAACAAAACAAAGAGAAACGTTATGGCATTTTTAGACCTCTATATCGTTTGCTTTGTTCCGAAACAGGGGCTTAATTTGTTAAAATATTGCATTTTCTTCTTGGTTCGGTTCGCTTTCACAAGTCAACATTTCAAAAGCGTATTAAAATGCATTTATTCAAGTCACGTGAGAGTAAAACCTTCACCTGTTTACATCCATCAAGATGGACTGACAAATTTGCTCTGCGGGCTTATTGTGGCGTCATCTGTAGCTGCCATGACACACATAAACACTTGATTCCTGCTCTGATTGTTAAATTATATATATTTAGTTACATTTAAAATTATATTTATATAACTTATAATGCAGTTAGAGCAGGAATCAAGGCTTCATCGGGACAGCATTCTTGCAATGCACGGAGAAAAGCAATTACACAGATGAAGAGGCACTCTTTGGTTTTCAACCACAAAAACTCACAGAATCAGACACTGCTGCTTTTTATATAACACATTTCCCGTTATGAATTATGATACCATTTGGTTCGTTGGGTCGGATTGCTTCCTCACCTCAACTGAACCATCCCAGAGTTTGATTTCATTTAGGCTGAGACCACCTCATTCAGGCGATCTCGGAGCGATTGTTTTGGTGCGGATTCAAACGCAAATGTCGTGTTGATATATTTGCCTAAACGAACTGAACTAAGGGAGAAAATACACCAGGTTCTAAAACAAACACTCCAAACAAGCTAGGTGTGAAAACACCCTTAGATAAAAGACAAAAGTTTGTGATAGTCATGTAATTTGCCTTGCCAATTCCAGTAAATCTGATGATTAAGCATGTAAATACATTATTTCATTGTTTTTACCAATCTCAACTGGCAGAATGTTCTTCTCCACCAGTTCCATTGGTCCCGGCCTCTGTGCAATCTTCTCATTGAGATCATCTGCTAGACGTGCCCTCTTTAGTTTCATCTGAGTGGCTTGCAAAGAAGGCTCTGCATGGGTTTCTGAAATACATAGAGCTTTAGAGCATCACAAATGAAGTATCCAGGAAGTGAAACGTTAAGTGCCTCAAAAAGTATAAGACCCTGACACACTCTTAAGAGCTAAATCACCTTGTAAAATGTGCATACGAACAAGTTCAGCACGGTCAGGTCTGCTACGGATTTTGTGTTTCAGGAAATTCTCAGTCTGTAGAAAATGCAATAAATATGAATTTAGTAAATTAATTAAAAATTGGACAACATGCATTTCAGCAGGTTATTGTTCTAATAGCTGGCAAAATTATTAAACCTGTGTAAAGGCCAGCTCACTAATGAATGGAGAGTGTAAGAATATTTCTGAGCAGTGAAGTCTTACCCTTGCCCTCTCCAAACTTCTGACCTGCTCATGAAAAACTGCAGGTGTCTTCAGCGCTGGGAAGGAAAATAATCTTCATTTAAAAACAAGACAAGTGACATGACATCATTTAATATCTTATTATATAATAACTATGGAAACTTATTTCTGCCACGGAATTAAAAAACATTTTTATCTCACAATTCTGACTTTGAGTTTACATTTCACAATTCAGACTTTATAACTCACAATTGTGAGTTTATATCTCTCAATTCAGAGAAAATTTTAAAAGGTCAGAATTGCAGGATATAAACTTGCAACTGCACAAAAAAAAAAAGTCAGAATATCTGGAAAAAAAAAGAAAAGAAAAAAAAGTCACAATTCTGAAAAAAAAAAGAAGTCAAAATTCAGAGAAATAGTCAGAATTGCAAGATATAAACTTGTAATTGTGAGAAAAAGTAAATTGTCAGCTGACTTTTTTTTTTTTTTTTTTTTTTTCAGAATTGCTCTTTTATATCACAATTCTATTTCTCAAAATTGTGACTTTCTCAGAATTGTGTGATATTAAGCAATTGCAGGGTGAAAAAGTCAGAATTGTGAGATAGAAAGTCACAATCACTTTTTATTCCCTGGTGGAAACAAGCTTCTATAAACCTTTTGTTTACGTGGTGCAAAACTCTTTTAAACATTCTGCTGTGCTCTAAAGAATTTCTGCTTAAAGGAAACTTAATGCAGTTGTGCCCTAAAGGACCATCTAAGATTGCTTTACCTACTTCAGTTAAACTAGAAAGTCAGCATTTTGACCCAACTTTAGAGAATGTGTGCTATTTGTAAACAAAACTATTTTGTTAGATTTATCCATAGCGCAAACGTAAATTTGCCAATGGGTAAAAAATTTCAAGATACACTCTGAAAACAATGTAATTTCACATGATTGTGCTTTGGGTAAATTATTTTTTAAGAATGTTTTTAAACAATGCTAGAGGTCAAGACCAAAATACAGCAGAGAAAATAATTCTGCTACAAGTATTTCTGTGGGTGTTGAACTGTCTGCATCCACGGTCAACAGGAAATGAGCGCTCTGACACAGTGGCTGTGCCTTGATTAGCAAAGACATCTTTTGCTCACTCTGATTAGTCGTATATCACTAACCAAACTTAGCCTCCGAAAAAGTCTGCTGCACTAACAACAACACTTTCAGTAAAGGTATAATCCTGACATTTATATGATTAAAGAAGGCAAGAATTGGTCTTTGTTCGAGAATCCGAGCCATTAACCATTGACTATAAAGCCCGGGAGGTAACCACAGATCTTGCTGAGCAAAAGTGCAGGCCTAGCCGCTGACTCACTCTTGTTACTCTTGGAGCTTGGACCATGACGTTAGGGGCCCTATACAGACTGCAAGCACTGGGAGAGCAGGACAGCTCCTGCTGTCCCAGACAGACATCAGTCACACCATTGTTCTATCTCTCCTTTCTTATCAGTTTGTATCCTCAACAGGCGCTTTCTTTTATTAGAACTGCTCTCCTTACCGACACGCATAACTTACTCCATCCTCCTGTGGCCAAAGGAGAAATCTATAAACAAACTATGGCTGGAGGTGAATGTGTTCCACTTTATGAAGAATAAGTACGGCATGTGTGCAAACTTAGGTAATAAAGTGTGTGGCACTTTGTCAATGACGTTGGATTAAGAGTTAAAATAACAAGAAATTAGAACATTTGTCTGAAGTTTAGTTTTGGTCTCAACAGAGTACTTCATGGAAGTCTAGGCTCAATTTGTCTAAACATTAATAGCTGACATTTAAGCGTTATTTTTCCATGAAGCATGCATACTCACGTGGCATGATGCCCTGGTCTGCGAGCTGCTCGCGTGTGCGCCTCTGCTGTAGTCTCAACTGTAGCACTGTAGATTAAGCAGAAACAGAACTCAGTAAAGACTAAAAATGTGACTTTAATGAGCTTGTACTTCTAAAACTCTCTGAAATGGCACTAGATACAGTCCAAAACAGGTCTTGACCTAACCAAGCATGACACACAATCAATAATTGTCAGATTCTTCATACAGTGTTCAGCAAAGTTAAGAAACACTAAAAAATAAATTAAAAATAAATGTTTAATATATTATATATATATATATATATATATATATATATATATAAAAAAAAATATTTATTTTTAATTTATTTCTTAGTGTTTCTTAACACTAATATATATATATAAATTATTTATCTTTAAAAGTTATTTAAAGGGTTAGTTCACCCCAAAATCACCCTCATGTCGTTCCAAAACTGTAAGACCTTCGTTCATCTTCGGAACACAAATTAAGATATCTTTGATAAAATCTTTTGCCAAAGTCACGTGATTTCAGTAAACAAGGCTTCGTTACGTCATAACTTTTTCAAAATTTCAATGATTCACCACTGGGGGGCGTGACTTTGGCAGTTTGATACACGCTCCGAACCACTGATTCGAAACAAAAGATTCGTAAAGCTTCGAAGCTTCATGAAGCAGTGTTTCGAAATCGCCCATCACTAGATATTGTTGAATAAAGTCGTTATTTTGTTTTTTTGGCGCACAAAAAGTATTCTCGTCGCTTCATAATATTAGGGTTGTACCACTGTAGTCACATGAACTGTTTTAAATATGTCTTTAGTAGCTTTCTGGGCATCTGAAAGTGTAAATTATCTTTCTGGCAATGGAGGCCTCACTGAGCCATTGGATTTTATCAAAAATATCTTAATTTGTGTTCTGAAGATGAACGAAGGTCTTATGGGTGAGTAATTAATGACAGAATTTGAACTAACCCTTTAATTTCAAAGCATTGCATTATTTCAACATTATTTCAAGCAAATTTGGAAATCATAATTCATAATTTGATTAACGTTAAATCTTTCCACGTCATTGACGGAATTTTCCATCATTTGTGAGACAATGCTTCTCAGCTATTGACATAATTTTCTGGCTTTCCATGTTTTCACTGTTACACGGTAGGAGGCGCTATTACGCAACTTCTGAAAGATTTCTTCGGAACAAAACACAGCCGAAGAAGAAGCAGAAACAAGCAATAAAAGCATTGCTTATGCACGTTGTAGTTTTTGGGGGAAAAAAAACCACGATTTTCTCAGCTTTTTGTTCAAAATGTTGATTTGGTAAAAAAAAGTGTTGATAAAAATAAAATGTTTCTTTTTATGTTGCATGTTCAGATATTCAAACAACAAAATATTCTGGTGGCCATGAAATTTGTGTGAAAATGAGCAAAAATGCAGGCAGTGACTGGCAACTTAAAAAAAAAAAAAAAAAAAAAAAAAACACTGGTGGGGAAAGAGTTAAGTGGTAGCATTGCTCAGTTTTGCTGTCTTTTTTTATTAAATAATTATATTATGATTTATTACAAACAAATAAACTGTGACATTTTGCCTTTCATCTAAAATGTTTTGGGGTTGAAGTTCAACCCAAGATTTGTACTTAATGAAATGTAATAAAAGTTTCAAACGGCACAACATATCAACAGTATTGACCTCAAAAGCAAACATATAACAGAATGCTGTTTATATGAGAGATCAACAACAGAACGGCGTCCAAAACACAAAATAATAAACAGTGTAATGGTCCTATCAACTTCTCAAGGTGATGTCAGCTTAAGACTTGGCTTTGGATTTGCTGCCCATAAAAAGCGAGATGCAGGCGAGATATTCTTTGGATGAGGAAGCACTGATGCATTAACAACCAAGAACATCAAAAAGACAGGGAATGCCTGAGTGAAAGGGTGAAATGCGGGGCTTTATGCACAGCCTACTACACCCTTGCCAGTGCTGAATGCTATTTCACCATCCCACTAGACAGCTCGGTTTATACATTTTGAAAACACACAAGCATGGGCATGTTGGTTAAAGAGAATAACACCACTCCTCTGTAAAACATTTGAAGAGGAGGGTGACAGTCGATAGTGACAAATGAGACGGCGGAAGGTAGAACATGCCCAGCAGACCCCCGCTTCCACCCATCGTCGGCACTAGGAGCACAGAGAAAATCTGATTGGCTGCAGAACGAGGCCTAGCACACCCAGTTATGCTGAAGTCTCAGGAGAGCGACCACTCTGTCTGACTCACCCCTGCTAAAATAAACCCAGCCGTTGTGAGAACAAGGCCTGGGAAACTGAAGTTTTTGAAAATGGCATGGGGGGGTACATGGAACACATACATTCTTCATCAAACACTCTTAAAAATAAAGGTTCCTTAAAGGTTTCTTTTTCACAGCAATGCCACAGAAGAACCATTTTTGTGCCACTGAAAAACATTTCAGTGAACAGTTCCAAAAAGAACCCAATTTTTTTAGTTTAAACTATTAAATGATCCAAAGAACCTTTTAGCAATACAATTAGTAAATGGATTTTAAAGGTTCTCCATGGAACCGTAGATGCTAAGAACCTTTATTATTAAGAATGAGCTGAACAAAGTGTGGACAGACTAAAGGAGGGGACCAAGTGCCCCTCCTAAACCCCCCTCAAAAGCTCAGAACACTCTGTCCCGAACCATGTTTTCCATTATTTATGTGTGCCAGGAACTCCTGTAGTGGGTTTCAATATTAAAGTGGTTATCCATTACAAATCAAGATCCATGCCACCACCAAGTGGCTTTTTCAAAACAATGTGGCGAATGAAGCTTGACGGAAGAGTAATACCATAATCATCTTCACATCAGTACCACGGTACATGACATGCCTGCAGTCATCTCACTGTTTGTTGAGCTGATGTCATTCCTCATGTTCTCTGCTGAACCCTGACTGACCTTTTTGTGGCTCCAGGCCTCACTTCCAATCTGTACAATAAACAGAAAACAGCTTAGATCCCAGTAAATCTCACTTCTCTAAAACCCTCTCTTCAATCTAAATCCAAATTCAAGCCTGAAGTTGCAGTCACATTTACAGTTGTTTGTCGAATTTTGTCAGACAGAATCATTTCATTTTAATTGGAATCCACATGAATTTTGCACGATGGTGAAAGATTTTCCCACACAGATTTTGTTTACGCAAATTTCCATGTTAACCAACAGAAAACTGCTTGGTTTAAAAGCCCTCATGTGGGCTACTTCAGGCGAAAAAAAAAAAACTGGAATGACGGCATTTCAAACAAAAGAACATAAACACACTGGAGAGCCGCTTCATAGTAGAAACTGAAGTTGTAATTCTAAATGAAAGCGAAACTGACACTGTTTTTCAGGTTTAATACTGACCACTGACAATAGACAATGGACCTTTTTTGCCTTCAAAATTTCGCTAATGCGACCGCACCTTAACATAACCAGACGCTACTATCGTAAATTAAATGAATGAGCTGTGTTATGGCTAATGAGCCCGTTAATGTTGACTAAACTGTAGTTGTTTAAGAAACACTCTGACGTTGACCTGGGCTGTGTTGACATTACTAGATTTCAGCAACTCGACAGATGACTGTATCTTCATGGGTGCTTGCAGAGCTCTGGATGTTGGCTCAGGTTTGAGATCTGATAAATGAATATACCCTTTGGTTTACGGTTCATCGACGGGCACTATCCCAACAACCAATAACTCACTTGAAACTCTCACAACTGAAGCCATATATTAACAACAGTGAAAGCTACAAAGATATACTCATGCACATGAAAGTCTCATTGTTAAGAAACCTATAAAGAGGCGTTACTCCCATAAGGCATTAAAAGCAGATACATTTCCTGAAGAGGCACGATAAGCCAGCTAAATGATTAATTGAATGGTGAGGTAATGTTTGGGTGCGAGTTTGAATGAAAACCAGGATGTTAATACAAAAATACAATACAACCGTCATCAGACAACCGAAAAACAACAAGCCTCATCATTACTCATTACCCCACAACAAAAACTCTGGTCACTATTCATTCTGTAGAGATAATTTGTACGATAACATTTGTATCAACTCCAGAACATGTGTTCCAGTAATAATTACCAGCTGCCGTGTGCTAAACTCTAAACTCCCAGTGTCCTTCACTCATGTTTAGCATCAAATTCCCCATTTTAATTCATGCTCACATTAATCCACACTGGAATAAAAAAAAATATTTATAACTAAATATTTGCATTTACCCCTGCAGACATTCAAGGTCTCCACTTCAAGGCAGGCCATGGAGCTGAGAGACGGATCAGACAGTTTCCGTGTCTGGAGTCCCATGGATTGCTGTGGGAAATGAGGACCGAGGCAAAATGGCGAGATCTGGCAGAAAATTCCCCAGTGTGGAGTTTGATTCCAGACTGTTACGACAAGTTCCTTCACCGGCTCTGTCTCTAGACTGCCTGTGTGAGTGTTTGTGGGTGTGTATTTCTCAGCGAGTGCGAGCGCTGTCTGCAGCGGTTCAGCTCCGGCTCCGTCAGTGACTGAGAGGGAGAGGCGGGACTAAAGAGGTGTAGCCATTAACCCTCTGAACACTGGGTAAATACAATAGTTCAAATGTGCAAACTTCACCTTAGACAATAAAGAGGAACATGCAAAACCACAACTTCCTATGCCTCTATTATATGTTACTTCAGTTTTAGAAATAATAAAATAAAACTTGTACCTTTTTTCCGCTTGAAAATATGTTGTCATGGAACAAAAATGATAAAAACAACCAAGCAGCACCCCAGGGATATCTCTGTTTGTTTTTGTCGACATAAACAGTTCATATTCAGGGTTTACAAATGAGAATCAACATTTGACACTTTCTCATTCATATTTCAGCAATCTGCCTTTCTAACAAAGCATTATTGTGTCTCAAGGGGTTTCTCGCAAAATGCCATTACATTTCTTATCTACATCCAGTGATGTTTCTTTCATAGCCGCTGAAGATTAATATTGCAGAGAGGGAAAGAAAACATTTAAACAAAGCCTATCTGAAATACCCAAAGTGATTAAACACAATGGAACAGTAACGTCCCAGGGGAGGGTTAGAGAGAACGTTGTCCCGGGCCCACTAAGGTCTACTCATTGGGTCCAGTGGAGAGGGAACCCACTAGGGCTGTGCAACACTACACATTTAATTGCCTGAACGATTAATTGGTCTTAAAGAAGCCTTAAATAAGACTGGACTTTCCTTAGGAGGTGTATACATAGGACACATTCTTCTTCTTCTTCTTCTTCTTATTTATTATTATTTTTTAAAAAAGAGCGAAACGGAGTGGAACAACACACTGATATACATTTTTAAAAGTTGGATTATTTTTTAACTTGGCTCTCCATCTGAAAAACACAACCCTCAAGACACAATCTGGAGGAGTTGATGTTATAGTCTACAGTCAGAGTTGACAGATTGCATAGTGTATGATGGGTACAGATTTTCTGTCCAGATTAGTCTGTTGTTGAATGACACTAACGTCCACCTATAAATATTGCATATTGTAGTGTGTATGTGCTTGTTTTTTTTATTTATGAGGACACAAATCTGTATAATGACATAGGTATTACACTGGTATTACAACATAAACATGGTTTATGAGTCCTTGTAATTAAAATGACTTTAAAAAAACATACTAAACTAGGTTTTATTAAAAATATAAAAATGCAGAAAGTTTTCTGTGATGGCTTATGGGGTAGGGTTAGTGAAGGGGGATAGAATATACAGTCTGTACAGTATAAAAACCATTACGCCTATGGCATGTTCTCATATGATAGATGTGTGTGTGTGTCTGAACTTACTGGACAAATGGATCAAACCGAAGATTAGTGTGAACAGTCCATTTTTAATGCTTCAATGCCAAGACTCATATGTTAACATGATTATAATGTGTAGGTCATAAAATAACTTGTGGGAGCGTTGACATGAGGGTGTCAGTAGGGGAATTTGCGAACAGTGGTGACGTCTAGTTTTTTTTAGAAGGGTGGGTTGAAAAGAGGAAGGATGGGTACAGTCTGTCCTCCAGCCTGAGCAGGAACAGATCATGTTGATTAAGTCCAGTGTAACAAACTCTCTATGAGCTCATAATATCTTTAGGCGGCAGTGAGCAGGAATCAATTATCAAAAAATACAAGAGTGTTCCTTTAAAAAGTATTTATTGCTTCAGTTCCTCTGATAAATGACATTCACTCAAACTCATTACTTAGTATCTCCAAGCTGATAAAAAGCAGAAATGATGCCTTGTATTAGGATTTATTGCGAATCTCTTTTAAGTTTATCATTTTTTGCTGAATGTTATGAGGTGGTCTGTTGCACAATATGTTCTCATTAAGTACACCTTGTACCAGTTCTGGTTGTAATCAACCACATGCACTGAGGGTGGATCACCCCAAAAATCATAACTGTGGTCGGCTTTGGGGGGTTTTTCAGTGACCGCCAAGCATTCTCTCTTGAAGATTTACTTACATATGTTTCTATCTAGTGATGCACTGAAGTAAAACCTCTTCGCTGTAACCAAAACTAAAAATTCTGAACACACAATGCAATATTAAATATATAATCAAATACAATAAAGAAGTAAACATGACAGAATTTCAAGTTTCATTCTGCTGTCTAAAGATGGTCACAAGATTAAACAATTATTTTACTCCATTAACAGCCATAGTTCAGATTTCTCCTCAGTTTTATAGATCTAAAAGTACTCAGATTACAGGCAGAAAAAAAAAATGCAATGCCAACTTAATAAAAACAAAATGGAAACACTGACTGAATTTGCAATGGTGTTTGCATTTCGGCAAAATGTTGCAAAATATCTTGTAAGTAGCAAGAATTGTAGCATACAAGAATCAAAATAACTCGTGACATTTGTGATGGTCAGCAAATCAAGGGTAATTCCAAAGTCATGTTGAAGTGTCTGTGTGAGTCACAGTTTTAAGTATATTACAGCACAAAAGGTCCAAGGAAACTACGGATTAACACAGAACGTAATGACTACATCATGTAGTGGAATTAGAAGTACACACATGCCTGGTGGGGTCTCTGTTTACGTACCTTGTGCAGTAAATTATCGAGCAGCCCCCAAAGACACACTGACATTCTCAGGCCCCTGTTTACACTAGCGTGTTTTCGTTTTAAAACGCAGAAGTTTTGCTACGGTTACGCTTGTCGTTTACACTACAGCGTTTTCGAACCTCGAAAATGGAAACTTTCGAAAACGCTGCAGACCCCGTTTTAGTTTGAAAACGCCAGGGGTTGCGTTTCAGTATAAACGGACCAAAATGGAGAATTTTGAAAACGAAGGGGTGGCTGCCCACGTTCGCTCTGCCTATCCATGACGGACGTGTAAACAATAACATGGAGATCTTTGCTGGCTTTGTTGTCATTTTTAACAGTCATTGTGCAGTTAAACTCAGCATTTTTTTAAATTCTGCAGCTACCTACATGCGCAACTGTTTACATTTGTAAGCGCATGCCCGGTGTGCATGAACGGTCATGTGACATGCGTTTTCGGCCGTGTAGTGTAGAAGGAGATCGTTTCTGAAACGCTGTGGAAACGCCAGTGTAGATGAGGATCATTTTCATTTTAAAATGCCATTTAAAATGAAAGCGCACTAGTGTAAACGGGGCCTCAAGGGCAAGGATGTCCGTGGGGAGTGTGACATGAACTTTTTCTGTGGTCGGACAGGGTCAACGTGTAGTTCGACAATTTCACATTCACAGGGTTCACATTCCAGTAAAACATTTCTAGAATGAAACTTTGGTCCATGATTGTGAGAGCCAGACAGACGATAACGTCAGAGTGACCAACACTCAAAAAATTCAACATTAAGTTAAAGGAATAGTTGACTCAAAAATGAAAAATCTGTCATTATTTACTCACACAAACCCATTTGACTTTCTTTCTTCCTTGAAGCACAAAAAGAGATATTTTGAAAAATATCCTGGTCGCTGATTTCTATGCATTAATAATTCATAGAGACTGGATTGGATCAGTCCAATTTGGAAACGAATCATTTGGTTTTGTGAACTGATGAACTGATTCACTCAAAAGAATGATTCACTGATTCACTCAAAAGAATGATTCATTTATAATCCAGACATCACTATTTATCTCATGAAGGCACTAGGAGAGATAGGGTGGATGTTATATATAGCACTTTCATGGTTTTTTTGTTGTTGTTGTTGTTGTTGTTTTTGTGGTCTCATTCACTTTCATTTAGGGATTCACTTTCAATATATCGGCACCATATTAGTTACCTGATATTAGAGATTGAATTAATTAATTTAATTAATTATATACTAATTATATATTAGTTTTCAGTGTTGTATTTTTACTTTATTCAGACGAAATTAGTGATGCACTAAAATTTGAGTACTTGAACTCTTTATGCTGTTCAGGCTGTTATGTTCTCAGTTGATAAATTAAAACAGTCATAGTAAAGTTCTTCAACATTAAGCCACCTCTTGATATTTCAGCTGAACAAATTTTACATACTGCTAGTCTAGCTTAATTTTTGTGCGTGCGCACACTGCTGACGGCCGTCAATTCACAAGGTAGTCAAAGAAAAACTGCATAAACAGAACTGCCCGGAGCGAATGCAAGCTACAGTGACAATGGAGACCTGCATAGACAAGAGATTGTGTGAAGAGGTTAGAAAGTACCCTCATTTGTACAAATCTAGCATGAAAGAATACAAAGATGTTCACATGGGTTGTAACTCGCGGCGAGAGATTGCTCAAAACTGTGCATGTGTCAAACGCCTATGTATGTGTACGAGTCAAATGAAGTATACTTTGCAAGGCTGTGCATTCGACTGTGCGCATACGTTAGCGTGCACTTAAAAAACGAAGTATACCCAGGGCTTTACAAAATTATTTCGGTCAATATTTTTGAACATTTTTAGTTGCCGAAATTTCAGTGCATCAGACAAAATAGTACAGAATTTTAATTATCTATCAGCCATAACATGAAAATAATTGTTAGCTTCTCATTTTTGTATAATATACACCATGTTCCAAATTATTATGCAAGTGACATATCAGTAAGACTTCAGTACAATAAACATTCAGATTTTAGTTTTTCTAAGAAAATGTTTGTTTGTTGTTTATCCATGTCTTTTTACGTGGTGGCCATTCACCAACCATCCAGAAATCCATCCATTTAGACCAGGGGTTCTCAACCTTTTGCAAGCTGGGGCCCCCCAAAGCTGGTTCATTGCATTTTATAATTTTTAATTATAAAATTATTATTATTATTATTATTATCATTATTATTATTATCATCAGTAGGCCTATTATCATTACTAGGCTATTGCTATAATTGGGAATTGGCACCAGACCTCTGATATTAATTTATGCTTTATTATTGTTATTATTACTAGGCCTAATAGTAGGCATCATCTGCATTTTTTACAGAAGCTTGCAGGTAAAGGAAAGCTTTAACTGTAGCCTATATTCTGACTAGTTTATTCGTTCATATATTATATTATATAAAAAACTAAATACGACCTCACGTTTTATACGTTTGCAGCCTCTGAAACTTCCGTCCGTCATAAAAATTAATTTGGATGGTTTGATTTTCTGCATTTTTCGCATCCGTAGCAAATATTTTGAGGGGTGTTTTTGACAATTGAGAGCCACCAAATGATGAATATGAAAAGACGAATACGACAGTTTCGGACTCAGTCAGGGTGCAAGGACCTTAAACTTTTGAGGCTTGCGCAGCTTCTCGAGAAGAAATCAAACAAATGAGTGCCGTTTTCTATGAGCGCAGCACACACAAATAAACTAAATTGACATACTGCAGTTAAATTTCAAAATGTGGTGTTTTTATATTTATAACATTTGAATACAGTTCAGCAACATACATCACACGACCTGACGACCAAGAGAGCTGACAATTGACCATCACTTAATTTACCATCACCTCGCGATTGAAAATGTGACACTGATATGACAGTTCAACAAACAAGTTAATAATATTAAGTCACTTACATTTTAGACGAAATAATGACTGTTTTGGTCTATTTTAGCAGTGAAAATAGATCCGATGAATCCAGATCACAACATAGCGCATCTCAGAGCAACACTCAATCGTGTTTTGAATGAATCAGTGTTTTGAACAAATCGTTTGACTCAAAGATTCAATGACCCATTCACAAACATCTGTCTCATTCTTGATGAATCGGCCGTTTGAACGAATCATGAATGAACGACTCAATGACTCGCTTAATAAAACCGCTTATCACCTGCATTATTGATTGCATTATCAACTGCACTATCAACAAACCAATCAAATTTGTTCAAAACTTTTTTTTTTTTTTTTAAATCAGTCCAAACACATTTTAATTTTATTCAGGAGTTATGTATATACAAAACTATAACTTTTTATGACAGTAGTTTAGTGATTAGTTTTTTCCTCCCATCCTGTAGCCTACTCGCGCCCAACAGCCAGACCTGAAATTACTTGTGATAACAATGCAGACTTTTCACTAGGAAAAAGGACTTCTTTTCATCAGTTCTTAAGTTTATGCATTTGGGCCTTTTTTTCATACTCAGAGTACGAATGCATTGTTGCATTAAGAATACAGCAAGACAAACTATTAATCCTTTTTTAATTACATTTTTTTCATGTTCAGTGACACTATAAGTAGGACAACCATTAAAGGACAAGTAAGTACTTGTAAGTACTTGTAAATACTACAAATATTGTCTTAACAAGGCCTAAATAAAACTTTTGCGATCCAAGTTGTATGTGGCCCTTTGCATTTTATGTGGTTTAAATGCGGCCCTCTTGGCCTCCGAACTTGAGTACCCCTGCCATACTGCATGAGAACTGACTTGCTTAATAATGTGGAACAACCTTTAAGTAGGGTTTCCACAGACCTGGCAAATTATTTTGGCTGAGATTGATACCAGTTATCTAAAAGGACATGGATAAATAAACAAACAAACATTTTCTTAGAAAAACTAAAATCTGAATGTTTATTCTACTGAAATCTTACTGATATGTCACTTGCATAATAATTTGGAACGCGGTGTATATTATAAAATTGACATGAAAAAAAATATTAGTGGCCAAGATATTCTACAAAAAAAAATAAATAAATAAAAAATTAATTAAAATGACCTTTTGTGTTCCACAAAAGAAAGTCATGCAGCTTTGAAACATAATATTCATTTTTGAATGCTTAACTGTTCCTTTAAGTTACAGCCAACCAAAAACCACAACATGACTGCAAGCCTAAGAACCTTCTATATCGAAGACTTTCGGCGATCACATTTGACACCAAAATCTATCACATTAGTTTACCAGTCGTACACCCTAACATAAGCCAAGAACACTTTGGAAAAGAGTTAAAGGGAGCACTTAAGACATGATTATATGTTGGCATTCACATACAATTCCTGTGTAATTCCCCACGTCTTACCGCAAACAAATTTCTCAACCTTCTGGCAGGCCTTATTTTCTCAGTGTCAAATCAGGGCGGTAGTTTAATGGATGAGGAGGAAATAGGAGCTTGGGAGCAGAGTTATGGCCTAAGGGCCTGACCAAACGGGCTTACTCACCGTTCTTGCGCTCTTTAATGGGTGGAAGGCTCTGAGTGGGCTGGAGAGACAATTCCTCTAGGTCATGGGTCACCGCTTCACTCCGTGGGCTCGGCACCAGCACCCCCATCACTCCCGAGTCGCCCTTCACTCCCAGACTCTCATGAGGCTCCATATCTCCTGAAGGGAAGAGGCAAGGGTCTCTCCCTGAAAACTAGGGCAGTATAGACGACTGGCGGGAATCTCGGACTGCAGCCTGCCAGAAAAACAAAAGACTTTCAAGTGTTTTGCAGCCCTTGTAAACATTAGAAAGCCCTAATGGAGCTTAAAGTTGTTGTTGTTGGGGTGTGGTGGCAAAACAAATTTACTTGCATGTGACTGATTAATAAACTTTAACTGGGCCAGAAATGCAGTTCAAAGGTTGGTGTATCCATTTAGTGTATCACATTGCTTAGATCCAGTATATATTTTGTTGTAAACTGGTGAGGGTAAACTTTTATTTCACATAGCTTCTTTTAAATAGCTTGATCGAAATCTGTCTAACCTTGTTCTATCCACTCCAATGTATTTAATCAAAGAAGTTTGATGGCTCTCCCAGTTAACCTATAAAATAAGCTCTTAAATCCTTATGGCTGATGTTGTATAAGTCTTGTTGTGGCTCCGATCCAAGACAAGTTATACGGGAGTGTATGCAGGCAGCACGTCTGGCCCAGCTGTTTAATGTGTTATTCTGACAGATGCTTTACATCTTGGTACATAGAAAGGCCACTTAGGACAAAGATGTCTATAATATCTGTTCGGTCTAATTTTGAAATGTACTGCACTGGAAAATATATGTTACCATATTTCACACTTCAGACATGGAGATTTATAAAGAAAACACTGTGAACAGACTATGGGGCTCCATAAAGTACAAGACACACAAAATTCCAAAACATGTCACATTGGAAATTTATGATCAACATATCAGGAATACCTGTATATGTAGTTATGCAAAGAGTGATAGAGACTAGTGATGCATGCTAGTCACTTACCCTAGTTAAAATGCTCATAACGAAAAATGTATATAGACTTGCACTGTGGCTAAAGTTACCCGTTTGCAATTTCACCAAGTCTATAAAAACAACAACAACAAAAACTACTGTATAAAAACATCGCTTTAAAGAAACTTCATTGGCTGCATTTCTTTTACTGGGACACTCAACTGATATTTTTTTAAGCATATTATTTCTACAATTTCCAAGTCAACAATTCAAGGTTTCAATAGTTCAACAATTCAATAGTTACAGCCGTCTAGCTAACACAAACAAAATAATTATGAATGGTTCAGAAAAATGAAGTTTGTTGAAAAGAACTAAAACAGACAGAGTTAGGCTAATGTAAGGATACACATTCTGGCTTCCCCTAAACTGTGAGTGCCGTATGCTTGAATAATAGCAGTCATTTAAGCCATCATCAACCGGGCGTTAATAGCGAACAAGCGCAGGTGAGACCTGAAGAGCACACCTTGCTATCTAAAGTAAACCTCAAGGAACATTAAATTAATAAAAATAAATCCATGTCATGACCCCTTTAAATATGTATGAATGCTAAGTTTTTTAATTTTTTAAAAAATCCTCAGGAGTTCTCTTCCTAGAAGAGTGAAAACTTTGCATAGGTTGCATAAGACTGACTGATGGGATGTAGAGCTATGTTCAACTATGCAAATGCTATTGTCAAAGACAAATCCTGCTCTTGGATGCTTCATCTCTCCATGCCAAGCTGAAGACAAAGTAGAGTTTGGCAAAACCGCAGCATGTGCTTATTCCACCCTGACTGAATCTGTGTCTGGAGAACTTCACATACACATTTTTGTCTCTGTGGAAGGATGGAGGTTTGCCTGTGAACAATGTGATGGACTGGTTAAATAAAAGATATTAAAAACCAAGCTTTTAAATCAACCACATGAGAGAAGACTCATATGGTTGCTTTGTTGTGAGAGAGGAATCTTGCTTAACTGATGTCTCTTCTCATGATGGTGCTCTTTTCTCTGGAGGTTTCAGTTCAGCAGGGCTGATGGTGAGAACAAGCACAAGCGCATCCCTACGGGTACATGCTTTTGTTCTGAAGCCATGCGTGTCACAACCACCAAAGGGTTATTATAGGTTGGCGTTGACTTGGCACGCCAACCTATAATAAGTGTTCAAAATACCCTCCGCCCACTGTAGAGTTATCTAGAAATGTCTCTCTATAATAATCTTCATAAATAAAAAGCTCTGACATAAGAAAGATAACCTCAGTCAATTAAAATTAGGCATTATTACCCCTATTTTTTTTTTTTTTAGTAGGCCTACCATAAAAGCTTGTTTTACAGTTTTTATCCATCAGCAGATGGCACTGTACTCCTCATATGTTACAATTATGTGACAGCTGTGCCTTTAAAACAGTTACATTTCTGGATGGACAGACGAACAGATGGACAGAGGGATGGATGGATGGATGGATGGATGGATGGATGGGTGGACAGAGGGAATGAGGGAGGGACGGTCGAACAGAGGGACAAGCAGAGATATGGATGAATAGACAGATGGATGGAGGGATGGATGGAAGAATAGAAGGACAGATGGAGGAATGGATGGAGGGACGCATGGATGGATGGATGGATGGAGGGAGGGACGGATGGAGGAATGGATGTAGGGAAGGATGGACAGAGGGATGGATGAATGGATGGATAATGGATGGACAGATGAAGGAATGAATGGATGGAAGGATGGATGGATGGAGGGATGGAAGAATGGATGGACAGATGGAGGAATGGATGTAGGGAGGGATGGACAGAGGGATGGATGGACGGATGGATGGATAAATAGATGGAGGAATGGATGGATGGTGGAGGAATGAATGGAGACATGCATAAATGGATGGACGGATGGATGAATGGATGGGTGGACAGAGGGACAAGCAGAGATATGGATGTATAGACAGATGGATGGAGGAAAGGATGGATGGATGGAAGAATAGATGGAGGAATGGATGGAGGGACGCATGGATGGGAGGGATGGTCAGACAGAGGGACAAGCAGAGATATGGATAAATAGACAGGCAATGGATGAAAGGATGGATGGATGGAAGAACAGATGGAGGAATGGATGGAGGGACGCATGGATGGATGGAGGGAGGGATGGACGGAGGGAGGGATGGACAGAGGGAGGGAGGGACGGACAGATGGATGGAGGAATAGATGGATGGATGGATGGAGGAAAGGATGGAAGAATGGATGTAGGGATGCATGGATGGATGGATGGATGGATGGAGGGAGGGAGGGAGGGAGGGATGGACAGATGGATGGATAAATGGATGGGTGGATGGATGGATGGATGGATGGATGGATGAGGGATGGACAGAGGGATGGATGGACGGATGGATGAATGGATGAATGGACGGATGGAGGAATGGATAAATGGACGGACGGATGGAGGAATGAATGGATGGATGGATGGATGGACCGACAGAGTGATGGATGGATGAATGAATGGATAGATGGATAGAGGAATGGATGGATAGATGGATGGATGGACAAAGTACAAAGCGTCATGCAGCAATGCAATGATAAATTAATAAAAATCCATAAAAAAAATAATTCACAATTGTATTTTTAATCCCAACTGCCAGTTCAAATTATAAAATACTTTTTAAATTAAAATCACACTGATAAATGTTCAAATAAATCACTGTGAATGTGTGCATTTACTTCCCTTAAAAAAGACTGTAATCAAAACAGACAAAAGAAAAGCAGTACAAAAAGTTTTACAATCACTTGCTCAGATCAAATGAAAACTCTACCACAGTAACTCTAATTCTAATCTCTCCCAGAAAACGAGATTTACCTGTCAAAGGAGAGGACGCTTTGTGCTGCAGTGCTCCAGATGAAGATCACTAGGTCATGGTGCCTCTGAAACAAAAAAGGATATTCTGTCATTAAATGAAACAGAACTACAACAGGTTCAAACTACATAAACCCTTCCGTTAGAAGTTTCCCGTAGGTGAAAGCAGAACTATTCTACCTCACCCGACTGCAAAACAGCATGTGAAGAAGGGGGCAAGGAAAGGGAAGGGTGGCTTGCATCTAATCAATGCAGTTGCTATGGAAATGCTAATCTGCTTGTGCACTGATTAATGGCTAAACAATAGGATGACAGATATTTATGGATGTGTGCCACTCTACAGAAAAGGCCATGAAGAGATATGGAAAACAGGCTTATGAGAGTCTGTACTCCAGCCTCAAACGCAACCTCCGCAAACAGAGCATTAATATTCATTAAAGCACAACATTCAGCAGTGTTGCTCTCTACTGCACATCTGAAGTTCTGTGTTTACAGTTTATCTTTTTTCACACTGTCAGAAGTGTCATGTGTCATGAATTTTAAATTCAGCATCCAAACAAAACATTGCATCTTTGTGTTTATATCTGAAATTTTGTTAACGTTTGTAATGGGTGTTTACATGTTCTTCCATAAATGAATCTGTGGAAAAAAAAAAAAAAAAAAAAAAAAAAAAGGTTCCGGTTTGACAGAGAAACTGAGTGGTGTGTGTTTTTCCTCCGCATAATTTAATAAAGTTACCCGTTATCTACAGCATCACGCAAATGGCTGCGGCAACAAATTTTAGCACAACTATTGCTGGGTTTTTGTTTAAAATGTTGTGGCAAAAATAATCACTTGGTTTATTAAAAAAAATTAGAGATACACCAATATTACAATTCTGGCTGATGGTAAGCTGACAATTATTTGGATGTTTTTTGCAGAAAAATGACAACAAATGGCCAAAATTTAAAAATATATAGTATTTTGTGTATTTTCTTAATATAAAATCAATGGTTTGCAAGATTATTCAGTTAATTGATAATTACTGCATAAAGTATTTTTACAAGTGCAATTACAAATCCAATATTGAGAGACACATAAATTTAAGTGTCAGTTCTGGCTCACATGGTGCTCTAGATGAGATATGACATGACCAAAAGAGGAAAAGAAAGTGCTAGGCTAGACATAATGGATGGAAGTTTCATCAAGATTGTGTTTATTTGATCAAAAATACAGTAAATACAGCAGTACTATAAACTATTATTACAATTTTAAATAGCTGTTTTCTTTTTAAATATATTTTAAAATGTAATTTATTCCTGTGATGGTAAAGCTGAATTTTCAGCATCATTACTCCAGTCTTCAGTGTCACATGATCCTTCAGAAATCATTCTAATATGATGATTTGATGCTCAAGAAACATTTATTACTATTATCTGTGTTGAAAACCGTTCATGCTGCTTCATGTTTTTCTGGAAACTGTGATACATTTTTTTATATTCATCAAAAGAACCCTACTCATAAAGTTCAAATGAACAGCATTTATTAGAAATAGAAATCTTTTGTAACCTTATAAATGTCTATAGTGCCACTTTCGATAAATTTAATGCATCCTTCAATGGATTTACATAAGGTTACGTACAGCATCCTGTAGTGCTTATTTCCCTTTGGTCATGTATTATTTTGGCTAAGGAAACCAAGTGATCCAAGACTGACACTGGTGCTCCCTCGGAACAATAGAAATATTGAAAGAAATATTCACCAGCTTCATCTTCAACATCCATTTCTATGATGAAATCAACTTTAATCCTAAATATGTGGACTTGAGGACTATATGCTTGTTAAGTTCACAATCACTTTCTATGGAAAGCAGGGAAAACAAATTAAGTGACTCAGTGAGCACTGTGATCTTGTTATCTCGTGCAAATGAAAAACAACAGGCTGATGAATGTCTTAACTCTTCCAGACATACAAGCCTCGATGACTTGACTAATCCTTGGCTGGCTTTCCTGCCTACTCACATTCCCTGCTTTCAATCATATTCAGCTGAGTTTAAAGAGTTTCGGCTGTTTTCTCGCTAAGGATCAGTGGTAAGCCCCTCTCAGTGACACTTTGAGAATTCATCTTAGTCCAGCACAATTTCAAAACCTCAAACAGAATTATGTTTTCAGTTTTGAAGAGGAAATTCAGGCCAAATGGGGACATCACTGTACCACTGTCAGCAAGTAAACTCGACGGCCCATTCACTGCTGTGGATTCTTTGTGTTGGGATGCATTTTCACTCCACCTAGAAAAGGAAGTGAAGATGTGCATGACTGAGAACTCAGTGTAAACAACTTGAATCTCCCTATGGAGGGACATTGATCCTGTAGCTCAAATAGTAGAACATGGCATTAGCAATCCCAAGGTCATGGGTTCGATTCCCAGACAGTGAATGCGTTGATTGCCAAGATTGCCACGTCACAGAAGTCGGGGCCTCAAAGCCACAACTACTTATTACATAATCGCCACGGGCCAATGGTAGCTCCAAGGTGTTTACCAGCCGGAGCAAACTTTTCTGGAAAATTCACTTTGGCAAGCTGTTTCGAACTTCTGAAACGAACACAAAACGAACTTTGTTTTGGCCTGATTTTGTTCAAAATGACATCACACTAGTTCATTCTTTGATTTCAACTTAAGTATATCGGGCCCTTAAGGTAACATTATTTAACTAACAACAAACAATACTTCTACAGCATTTATCAATCTTATTTAATGTACATTTCTACATTTACTAATGCATTTTAAAAATCAAAAGTTGTATCTGTTAACATTAATGCACTGTAAACAAACATGAGCAATCAATGAACAATTTTTATTTTTATTAATATTAACAAAAGTTATTAAATGCTGTAAAATACAGTGCCCAGTTCACATTACCTAATGCATTAACATACATGAAGCTTCGGAGTGTTATGAATCAGCATGTCGATCGCGTGTCAAACCGCCAAACTGCTGAAATCACGTGAGTTTGGCGCTCCGAACCGCTGATTTGACACAAAAGATTCATAACACTCCGAAGCTTAATAAAGCAGTGTTTTGAAATCGGCCATCACTGTAAGTCGTTACTTTGTTTTTTTTTTGGCGCACCAAAAATATTCTCGTCGCTTTATAATATTAATATTGAACCACTGTACTCACATGAACTGATTTAAATATGTTTTTAGTACATTAATGGATCTTGAGAGAGGAAATGTCATTGCTGGCAATAGAGGCCTCACTGAACCATCGGATTTCAACAAAAATATCTTAATTTGTGTTCTGAAGATGAACGAAGGTCTTACGGGTGTGGAACGACATGAGGGTGAGTAATAAATTACATTATTTTCATTTTTGGGTGAACTAACCCTTTAACAAATGAGACCTTATTGTTAAGTGTTACCATGTTAATTAATACAATCAAGCATTTTAATGGACTTAATAAAACAAACATTTTGCCATTTAGGTCTCTTAACCTAGTTTGTTTTGTTGACTGGAAAAATCCTAGCTGTGTTTTTGAATTCTGTTTATTTAAAATAGTTAACAGTTGTTCCCTAAAGCCCAAACACCAATCCAAGTGGCGTTTGGCGGGACAAATTATGGCCGAATTACCACATTACTACACAATGAGAACTTCTCCTCACACAAACACTGAATGACTCATCCACAGTAAACTGGAGGGGGTCAGCTGTGCAGCTAAATATAGCTGTGAGACCAGCCAGAATAAGCATCAGAAATAAAAAAGAAACCCCTCCAACGCTTTTCCATGTGTGCGTGGAGCAGGCATCAGGAGTCAGCACAAAGAAAACACTGTGAGACCCGTTCGAGTGCTGAGGAAAGGAAAGAGGGGGAAAATTCCGTTACCATTCCCAAAAATTATCCCACATTTTAACTTTCCCAGAAAGCCAGCTAATTCCCAAGAGGATGTCCCTGAGTGCAGTGCACATGGCCTTTGCCCCTCCCACTTCCCCTCATGCCATTGGCCCAGCACAGGACTCAACAGGGAGTCAGTAGTGAGGGATCATTAAACCAGAAATCAAAATAGCCAGCTGTCAGCCAGTCGGCATATACTGACACGTTTTTTGTTGTTGTTGTTGTTAAGATTTAATTTAAAGTCCCCCTGCAGTCAATAATTTTATCACTTAAAACTCATCTTTGATCACCAAAATGACATTTAAAAAAAAAAAATTTCCTGAGAAAAAAAATTTATTCATGCCTTAAAATAGCTAGAATGAAACTCTACACCCTTGCTTCATTTAGTATACGCGGATCCACTCGCTCAACTTTACTGTAGTAAACGCTGCACAATGGCAAGTGGGAATACTGGTTTAATTCAGTCATATATGTTTAAACCAGAAACCGATTCAGAAGAAGAAGTGGAAGAGCGAATTATACAGACTCGTCTTCAAGTCGATGTATCAGAATGGTAACGCATTTTATGTAACGTTCTCTACAATGTCGGACACATAACAATAATTAATATGATTAGACTTTTGCTTGACTACGTTCAAACAGCTAATAATGACAAACCATGTCATTTGCCATCTCACAGTCACAGATGTCTTATAAAAATCAGCATCCTTAGAAATGCTTTGAACAACAGAACGTCAGTGGAGAAAGGCATTATAACATTGTAATATACATCATATACATAATTCACCCGCTATATTGCTAAATGTACCCGATTTTTCATATCAACAGAAAAATATTCCGGGATAACCTGGCTTCTTTTAAGGCTCCCCTGCTTCTCAGCTAATAATAATAATACGCTAAAGCCCACCTGCACGTTGATGTGATTGGTAACAAGGTACTTTGTGATGTAAGAAACACCAGTGATTTTAAACCGCATCTTTTTTCACTGCAGTTTTAAGGAGAAAATACTCAGAAATGGTGTTGATCTATAAATTTGCGCATAGTTTGTTTTAAAGCATATTAAAAACACCACATAGACACATAAACAACATTAAAAACTTGATTTTCACCAGAGGGGGTATTTAAAATCAATCCACCAAAAGATGCAGATTCACTTAAAAAGGAATGCTCATAAATGATTTCATCTATTTCAGAAGCTGACTTTGATGGTTCCCACACAGCCATACGATTACTTCTCAGAAATGATTACTTCCCATTTTTTGACAATATGATTCAACACAGTAAGTGAGACATGCAGTGTTTTAATAGGTTTCCACTGAAACTTACATTACTACAAATATTACCCATCTTTTTCAGAACAACAGATGTTTCTGATTCATGATTGTATCCTTTTATCAAGCAAAAATGTGGCAAACAATTACATAAACTTGTTGATCATTTCAAACAATGGTCAGGGTGATGAAATAAGCACTTCCATAGTGTTCCTTTTGGGTAAACAAACATATCAACACCAGACATCAGTGCTCCTACGCAAAAACAAACTGGAACAATGACAGCTGGGGCAATGGCAAATAAAGAGCGTCCAACATAAATAAAAAAATAACACTTTTCTTACATATTGAATACATTTGAATATGTCTTAATCACTATTTTCAAAAATGTTTTACAATATATTTTTAAAGGTAAAAAGGATGAATATTAACTCATAAATATCAGTTTTTGGCGAGTCACATCACATGACATTTTGCAACCTGAACTAACCTTGTCCTGCACTAATAAGGTCAAATCATCTGACATTTAAAGAGACTTCTTGAGGGTGAGAGAGTCATGAGGGTGCTTTTATGATATAATTTCCTATTTTATGTTTTTCCCCCCTTGCATATTTCTGCAAGTCACACCACATGATTTGGCATTTTTCAAATATTTGTATTTTAGCAAAACATGCTGACTGCTCTTCTGTCCCCTTCTGTAATATATTGATGGAGATGCTTCAGAGAGAACGAGAAAAACAGGCGCGACCCAACGAGTCATTTTGCGCAATATTATCACAGCGCATCCTACGCAAGTTCGGCGACCATTTGAGAAGCTTAACTTTTGGTTGGCAGCGCTGACTTAATAATTAGGTTGACGGCTTTTGATCTGAGGACACTTGAGCATGGATATGAATCTGGTTCATCAGCATCAAAGCCTGTGAGGTCACATCACATGACATCTCAATGGAATGTTATTGTGTCATGTGAGCAGAGTAAGGGAAAAAAAAAGGTTATTTGTCCCGATTCTCTTTTTACTAGGCATTCGTTTGAAATACGAACTAAAAAAAGCCAGGAAGATGTTTAGTTTAACGGAACACTGATATCTACAAAAGCAATGATTTCATTCTTGTTTGTGAACTTTAACTTTCCAAACTACAGTTCAAATGCACAAAATAACATTTACCCGATGATAACAGGTAACGATAACAACGTTGAGGCCGCAAACTTTAAGTCAAACAGGCGATGGAGCAGACTAAGAAAACAATGTCCAGACCACCAGGGACACACCATGCTTACAGTCACTATAAATACCAGGACCTCCAGCTTTCAAGTTCTGCTTGAGCACAGCTGTAGTCTAAAGGTCCTGTCTTAACTGTAGACGTGTGGACATGGACCAGAGGATGGAAGGTAGTATCAAAACATGGGCCGTTGTTTTAGACAGAGCCAGAATTCCTTTAAACTGATTTACAGACAGGGAACAGTCCTCGCCATTCATCTTTTCAGCACATGCTGCTTGAGGAAGGACACAAACTTGCAGTATGTGAAATATGCTGTGGTGAACTGACACCTGCGGTGGGTAAGATTCAGCCTGTCATCAATGAAGAATGCTTTATTTTTCAATTCAACGTCCATAACATCAGCTATATTTAGGTGAGAAAAAAACTATTTTGGTCAGAGAATAATATGAAAAAAAAAACATTTAGAGAAAATTAAGACTAAGCACGTGTTCAACAGCAGTTCTGTTCTCTTGGTTCTTTTGGTCCAGACCAGGGGTTTTCAAAGTGTGGGGCACGCCTCCCCAGGGGGGCACCAGAGCATGTCAGGGGACACGCACATAGTGGTAAAAAAAAAACAAAAAAAAACCAAATTAAATTAATTAATTAATTAATGATAAACTCTTGGAAAGTTTTCAGTCCAAGGATCCAGTAAATGAATGCATTCAAACAGCCAGTCCAAAACAGCCCTAATGCAGGGAAAACCAGGCCGATTTAATCAGAGATGGCAGACAGAATTGTGTATTTGGCTTCAAAGCATGATCTCTCTCCTATTCTGTGATTGTTTCGGAGCAGCCCGAGCCGTTTATCATCGTGCTGTGAAGTACAGACTGAATGGTGACTCAAAACACCCAACCTCTGCACAAGCGTATGATACGCAAACTACATCTCTCGGTTGAATAAAGCAAACCAGTGTCACGCTAGTAAAGTTTTGATTGATGACGATTGTAATCAAGGTGAAGACGATTACAGTGAAATATAGGAGTCACTAGACACACTAGAGTCCGTTGTTATTGATGCGCAAACAAACCGTGTGTGTGGCGCTCTCTGCGCACTGATCGCTACTGAAAATTAGTAAAAAACTGGGGGGTGGGTAGGCGCCATTGTGTACGTTGTGTCAAAATTAGGGTTGCAAAGGGGCAGAAAGTTTCCGGTAAATTTCTGGAAACTTTGGGAAAATTATATAAATTTCTATATAAATATATATAAACATTTAGTTTGGTCATAATAACAGTTATTTCTTTTTTGCATCCAATTAATTCTAATTTAGTAAATATTTAAAATAAATATATTTTTATTGCAGCAATTGTTATGCATGTGTTATTTATTTCAGTGTCACATGATCCTTCAGAAATCATTCTAATATGCTGATTTGATACTCTATCAATGTTGGAAATTTCAGTTGTGCTGCTTAATATTTTTTTGGAAACTGTGATACTTTTTTCAGGATTCTTTGATCAATTAAAAGTTAAAAAGAACAGAATTTATTCAAAATAGAAATCATTTCTAACAATACAAGTCTTTAATATCACTTTTTATCAATTTCACACATCCTTGCTGAATAAAAATATTAATTTCTTGGTAACACTTTACAATAAGGTTCATTCAACTAACATGAACAAGCAATGAACAACTCCATTTTCATTAACTAACGTTAACGAAGATTAGTAAATACAGTAACAAATGTATAGCTCATGGTTAGTTCATGTTAGTTAATACATTAACTAATTAACCTTATTGTAAAGTGTTAAAATTTACTTTAAAAAAAAAAAAAAAAAGAAAGAAAAAAAATTACTGACACCCAAATTTTGAATGGTAGTGTATAATGTTACAAAAGATTTATTTTTTATATACAGTGGGTACGGAAAGTATTCAGACCCCCTTAAATTTTTCACTCTTTGTTATATTGCAGCCATTTGCTAAAATCATTTAAGTTCATTTTTTTTTCCTCATTAATGTACACACAGCACCCCATATTGACAGAAAAACACAGAATTGTTGACATTTTTGCAGATTTATTAAAAAAGAAAAACTGAAATATCACATGGTCCTAAGTATTCAGACCCTTAGCTCAGTATTTAGTAGAAGCACCCTTTTGATCTAATACAGCCATGAGTCTTTTTGGGAAAGATGCAACAAGTTTTTCACACCTGGATTTGGGGATCCTCTGCCATTCCTCCTTGCAGATCCTCTCCAGTTCTGTCAGGTTGGATGGTAAACGTTGGTGGACAGCCATTTTTAGGTCTCTCCAGAGATGCTCAATTGGGTTTAAGTCAGGGCTCTGGCTGGGCCATTCAAGAACAGTCACGGAGTTGTTGTGAAGCCACTCCTTCGTTATTTTAGCTGTGTGCTTAGGGTCATTGTCTTGTTGGAAGGTAAACCTTCGGCCCAGTCTGAGGTCCTGAGCACTCTGGAGAAGGTTTTCGTCCAGGATATCCCTGTACTTGGCCGCATTCATCTTTCCCTCGATTGCAACCAGTCGTCCTGTCCCTGCTGCCACCACCATGCTTCACTGTTGGGACTGTATTGGACAGGTGATGAGCAGTGCCTGGTTTTCTCCACACATACCGCTTAGAATTAAGGCCAAAAAGTTCTATCTTGGTCTCATCAGACCAGAGAATCTTATTTCTCACCATCTTTAGCAAACTCCATGCGGGCTTTCATGTGTCTTGCACTGAGGAGAGGCTTCCGTCGGGCCACTCTGCCATAAAGCCCCGACTGGTGGAGGGCTGCAGTGATGGTTGACTTTCTACAACTTTCTCCCATCTCCTGACTGCATCTCTGGAGCTCACCCACAGTGATCTTTGGGTTCTTCTTTACCTCTCTCACCAAGGCTCTTCTCCCCCGATAGCTCAGTTTGGCCGGACAGCCAGCTCTAGGAAAGGTTCTGGTCGTCCCAAATGTCTTCCATTTAAGGATTATGGAGGCCACTGTGCTCTTAGGAACCTTAAGTGCAGCAGACATTTTTTTGTAACCTTGGCCAGATCTGTGCCTTGCCACGATTCTGTCTCTGAGCTCTTCAGGCAGTTCCTTTGACCTCATGATTCTCATTTGCTCTGACATGCACTGTGAGCTGTAAGGTCTTATATAGACAGGTGTGTGGCTTTCCTAATCAAGTCCAATCAGTATAATCAAACACAGCTGGACTCAAATGAAGGTGTAGAACCATCTCAAGGATGATCAGAAGAAATGGACAGCACCTGAGTTAAATATATGAGTGTCACAGCAAAGGGTCTGAATACTTAGGATCATGTGATATTTCAGTTTTTCTTTTTTAATAAATCTGCAAAAATGTCAACAATTCTGTGTTTTTCTGTCAATATGGGGTGCTGTGTGCACATTAATGAGGAAAAAAATGAACTTAAATAATTTTAGCAAATGGCTGCAATATAACAGAGTGAAAAATTTAAGGGGGTCTGAATACTTTCCGTACCCACTGTAAATGCTGCTCTTTAACTTTTTATTAATCATAGAATCCTGAAAAAAGTATCACAGGTTATAAAAAAAATTAAGTAGCACAACTTCCAACATTATCGAATCATCACAATGATTACAATGATTTCTGAAGGATCATGTGACACTGAAGACCGGGGTAATGATGCTGAAAATTCAGCTTTACATAACAGGAGTATATTACATTTTTAAATATATTAAAATAAAAAAATATATATTTTAAATTGTAATAATATTTTATAATATTACTGTTTTTTTTCTGTATTTTTGATCAAATGTGAATGTTATGGGGGAATGCACAGTGCATGTAGGGGGTGTGGCCTCAATAGCCCTGCAGTAAGTAGTGTGCTGTGTGAATGTGATTGAGTAATGTGTAGGGTAAAAATTGAAAAACTGAAACTGCATAAAATCTGGTTGTTGCAATATTTGTGAAAGATTTGTTTTTCAACTACATTTAAGTTCCCTGTTATAGGCTAACCTGCAATTCCCTGTTTATTCCCATTAATTCCAGTTAATTCACATATATTCCCGTTAATTCCCATGGAAAGTTTCCAGCCGTGAAAATTCCCAGAATTTTGCAACCCTGGTCAAAACAGAGGCCCACTGTCATTGATTTTGAAAACCCCTGGTCCAGACCAAAAAAGACAATTATACATTTTGTCCTGGTTCACATTCACACTGTCATTTTTTAACACCGAACTTAAAGATACAAAACAAAAAAACAGCTTTTATGATGTATATTTTGCGTATATTTGATGGTATCTTTACCAGCTGAGAACCCACAAAAAGTGTCAAAATAGTACCAGAATTCCCAAGTTGCACACAAATTGTTTTAATACCAAAGTTCGGGAAGAGCAACGTTCAAATAATCTGACTAATCATCACGTCATTTCAGCCAGCTGTCAACAATCAGTAATCAACATATCTACCCAATCAGCATGAGTGAAGGCCTATATATAGACGCAGTCATCTCGACCATAATCCTCGACAATTTTTTCAGCATCCCTCCACCACCCTGTCTCCTCACACTCGCCTGGTTACTTTCCTAATGGGAGGACTCTGGGTTCAGGCCAAATACAGAGCTCTGAGTCCTCTCCTCAGACAGCACGCCAAATACACATACTATTTACTACCTGATTATTTGTAAGTGTGAACTCGTGAAATGAAGATCTGCTGCAAGGAGACGGCCTGTACAGAACTGTAATGGGCAACATAGTGCCTATGATGAGAAAAACTAGGGCTGTGTCCGAAATCGCCCCCTATACCCTTAAATAGGGCACTATCTAAGGGGACATCCATTTGTAGTGGTGTATGAAACCATAGTGAATGTCATCAAGTGCACTCATTCAATCCCACAATGCACCGCAATAACGAGTGTCCAACTGATGTACATTCAATGGCTTGAGAATACCAGAAGATGTTGTATTTTTGGCACCCACAGCTGAATCATCCATCCATCCACCCATCTATCCAACCCATCCACCCATCCATCTATCCACCCATCTCTCCAACCCATCCAGCCATCCACCCACCCATCCATTCACCCATCTATCCACCCATCTATCCAACCCATCCACCCATCCATCCATCCACCCATCTATCCAACCCATCCACCCATCCATCCATCCACCCATCCATCCAACCCATCCATCCACCCACCCATCCAGCCATCCATCCATCCACCCATCTATCCAGCCATCCATCCATCCAACCCATCCACCCACCCATCCATCCATATTTCAGTCAAACCGCACCAGAGTTTGTTTGGAAGAGGACCGTGACCCACCTTTTCAGGGGTCTCTCGGTCCACATGTTTGGTGCGCACCAGGGTTCACGCTCATTCAAATGAACCACACTAACAGAGCAATCACACCAGAGTTTGTTTTAATCAAACTAAACCTGCCAAGTGTGAACACCCTCTAAATCTAAAAACGTGATGCTCATATAAGCCGAGAAGTTGTGAAAATAAGGTGGCATTTGATGCTATGCAGGCAAACTGGCAGAAATAAACAATTAAAACACATGGCTCTGCCCTTTAAGAGCTGCTTGCAAATATTATTCTTAAATCATAACACACATTCACTATTTTTGACAACTCTGTTCGTCTGTCACATTGTAGCGAAAGCCAATTAATATGAGAAGCTTAAATAAATATCAATAATAACAATCTGGTTCCTCCAGTTCTTGGTGGTTGTCATGTTATCCTTGACGACAATGACTGCAAATAGACAGAAACACAATAACAGTACACACTGTATACAGTGACATTGAGGGTCAAAGGATGACATATTAACCTGAATTTACTGATTCATAAAGAATAGATAAAGATGGCCTACGTTCCAGACTATATTAAGGCATAAAGCCACCCTAATTAAGGATTTTCTACCTGCAGTAGAGAGTAAGTGACCTGTAGCAGTAAACACTGGGAGTGTTTCATGCACTGTGCCTCCACACAAATCACACTGAGGCTAAAGGTCACTGCATGGGAACGCTCAACAATGCTGTCTTGCAGACACACCCATAATGCCATGAGTGTGTGCATGCTTAACAACATTTTAATGAGCTATAAAGACAAATACTCAAACTGCACTTAATGCCCTCACACCAGTTCGGGTGAAGCACATTATTCATTTAGCAGATGCACGTGACTTGCACATTTTTTGTTAGAATTCTCTTTCACAAAGTGAAAATGTGCCGGTTACTTTCAACTTCCAGCCCCTAAAATTACTTGTGTCGGTGTATCCTCCTAATGTAGTTAGGTTGATTTTTTACATATAACTTAAAATAATAAAACCAGTTTATGAAAACCAGCGTATGATACACATGCAATCAATCAAAAATTCATTAAAGTTTTAAGGTAAATTGTGGAGGTTGACCACAAAACAAACAAACTAACACATACTGGACAATATCTGATTGTCTGGCTATAGTATGATGATATAATATTTGTAATTAAATAGCTATGCTCGACTACTGACACAGAAAATTGTAAGTTTTTATTTGAAATTAAATTTATGATTAATGTACAAGAAAACAAGAAATGTAGAAAGAAACTTTTTCATGCTTATTTACATCTATCTATCTATCTATCTATCTATACACACACACGCATTAATTTTTAGATGTATATTTAATGCTTACATATAGAATAAACATTAAGGTTTAAATGTTTAGTGAATTGACGTGTTTTACCGTCATGGTGTTCCTAAATATTCCCTAAAACTACCCAAAAGAGTTCCTAAAGTGACATGACACTGTGTGTGCAGCGAAAATATCAATTTAACAGTCGTCCCGTTAGAGTTCGGTTTATGACTCATTATTCTGAATCATTGCGCATGTATTTAATAAAGTGTCACTTGTAATGTATTAAGACTGGAGTCTCATTCACTCGCGCGTGCGGCAGTTGTATATAGATACGAAAGTAAATAGGGATAAATATCGAACCTACCGTTTCTTGGCTTCCAAATTAAACGTGTTCCCTTGAATGACACATCAAGAATACAATGAAATTCCGGCAGAACATTTATTTTCTTTCTTCACTGAAGTATCAGTTGTTGCTGTTGGTAAAGATGGCCGCTCGTATTGTGTTTAGCCGGTGATGTAATGAAGTTGTGTTAACCCTTCGTAACACTTTGCAAGAGAACTGACACCACATCGATATTCGACCCCGCTAGATTAGAAGTGAACAGAATAAAAGCGATTTTTAGATTAGTAGCCTATGAGTAATTCTCATAACATCATATTCTGAAAGATGAATGTAAACATCACTTTACACGAAGCAATGCGCATAATATCCAGAGATGTAAAAAGTCCAGCGATATTATAATGTAGTGAAAATGCGTCAAAATGTACTCACTTAAGTCTAAATATCTAATCAAAGCGTAGGCCTATAGGCTACTTTACTTAAAGTTAAAAAAGGTTTTCACATTTAATTGTAGCCTAAAGGGAGTTCAAAAGGTTTCTTACCTAGCTTTTGAAACTGACAGATGGAGACTGAATATGTTAAGCAAACTTAAGGTGGCATGTGATCAGGCTTTATATTGCCAAACCATATTAAACTGAAATCTCTGTCCTGAAACCCTGATTTTTATAGATGTTTTAATTTTTAATATAGTTATAGTAAGATATAGGCTACTCTAGTAAAGTATATTTTTTAAATAAAAAATTTACTCAAGTACTTTACACCCCTGATAATGTCATAGAATGATTATTATTGTGCTGATTCATTAGACTATCAGTTACAGATCCTGATGTGAACATTTACCCTACTGTAAATGTAGGATTTTACCCTACTGTAAATGTCTGTGATCAGTCCAAGTGGGCTCAGCCAATATATGCCTATAGGCAAAATAAAAAAAAAAAATTAAAAAAACCTAAAATAAAATAATAAACTAAGATGAGGATGACTTTAACTTTATGAAGATACACATGTATGTTAGTGTATAACACTGCCATCTGGTGTACTCTCAAGGTCAGTTCATACTGTGATCATAACTTAAATATATCCAAATATAATAACAGGACTATTTCTTGAGGAACTGGATACAGCTGTAGAAAATAAAACACCAGTTCACTTACTCGACTGGGGATTTAAGATCCTAATTGTCACTGAATATATAAAACAGCATTATTTTGTGTGCTTCCACAAGGTTGTTGCATGCAGTTCCTAATGATAATAATAATAATAATAATAATAAACATAAAATGCATGATGCATATCCATGGACTTTATTCAAGATTTTAGGTAAAAACTTATATTAACAGTGAAAGTGTTTAAGCGCTGTAAATGGTCACTTCATTTCAGTTTTTCTTTTTCAATCACATTTTGCCTTGATTAGCTCATTTTAAATGGTCCTGCTGTGTGACAAATGAATTTTGATTAATATAAGGTCAAAAAAGCTGCATAAATAATAATTATTATAAAGTAGCCTAATTAGCAAAATGCTGTTAAACATGGTTTTAGATGGAGTTTAGCATGTTATACGGCATGACCTGTCAAATTCTCAAACGTTTTTCATACCTGTGCAATATATTAATACAAACATGAAAAGCAAAGGCAAAGATGAAGGCAGATCAAATAATAAGACATTTAATCTCACATTATTTGTGATTACCTCAGTATACAAGAGACTAAATGCATGTGATATCTGCTGAATGTAAGCCTGTGTTTATGGTGTTAAAGTGGCCTCAAAGTAACATAAAGCAAGTTGTGAACTTAGCAGGTAATGGACTTTGCAAGCGTCCAGCCATTTAGAAAGTAGTAGATCGCAGATAATTTGCAAACCAAACCGGAGCCATCATAACAACAAACTTAAGTAACGTGGTGTGAGTCATAAGAAAGGTTGCTCTTTTCCCCTCTCTCTTTCTGTTTCTCCTGCTTCCGTTTCTCATGTCTACTCCCACATAGTTGGTACTGGATGATCATGTCCCACATTGCCCACACTTCCCCGCTGATGGAGGTGTGAGGCTTAATCACGGCCCAGAATAGTGTGTGGTTTGGGGAAGGGGGGAGCTCTGGGGGAGGCAGGCTGGATGCCAGCCGTATCTCTGAGAGTGCTGGCGTGAGATGTGACTCATTGAAGTGCTGTGTGTCTTTACATTCTGCTTCACACACAGTGAGATGATGGGCAGGATGGAGCCCCAGCTGCCTGAGAGACTTTGGGGCACTAACCACTGATTATTCATTTAGATTAGAATCTATGAATGCAACCACAATACAATCAGAGTTTGTGTTGCAGCTGCGCCCTGGTGGTCAGTGCATGCACACATGTTGATGTGTTCATCTGGGCAATCCGAGTTAGATTCTAACCAGCTCCCCATCCTGATTGCTTTCGTACTATAACAATAAAATGACAGAAAGGCTATACATTTTAACACCACTATTTTGTATTGTTTTAAAACAAGATGCTGTATGTTAAAGGGTTAGTTCACCCCAAAATGAAATTTCTGTCATTAATTACTCACCCTCATGTCGTTCCACACCCGTAAGACCTTCGTTTATCTTCGGAACACAAATTAAGATATTTTTGATAAAATCCGATGGCTCAGTGACGCCTCCATTGACAGCAAGACAATTAACACTTTCAGATGCCCAGAAAGCTACTAAAGACATATTTAAAACAGTTCATGTGACTGTGGTTCAACCTTAATGTTACGAAGGGACGCAAATACTTTTTGTGCGCCAAAAAACAAAATAACGACTTTATTCAACAATATCTAGTGATGGGCGATTTCAAAACACTGCTTCATGAAGCTTTACGAATCTTTTGTTTCAAATCAGTGGTTCGGAGCGCTTATCAAACTGCCAAAGTCACGTGAACTATATTGAAATTTACAAACGTAACAAAGTCTCGTTTACTGAAATCATGTGACTTCGGCGCTCTGAACCACTGATTCAAAACAAAAGATTCATAAAAGCTTTGAAGCTGTGGTTTGAAATCGGCCATTACTAGATATTGTTGAAAAGTCGTTAATTTGTTTTTTTGGCGCACAAAAAGTATTCTCGTCGCAATTTAATATTAAAGCTGCTATCCGCAAGTTTTGCCTCTTTGTCGCCATCTCTGTTTGAAACCTGCAATTGCAGTTATATGCGGAATTATTATCGTTACATGCGTTGTGCATTGGCATGGCTCAACGCGGATGAATCTAATGTTTGCTGTCAGTCACCACACCGATGTGGATACTGTACTTCGGAAACACAGATTGTAGTCTTGGAAGTATGACCAAAATAAGAATTTTCACTGGAGAATGTCATCTGAACAAGTAACATGTCTGCCACTTTTGTTCTGACCAACTGAGAAAAAAAGCAATAAATTGCGCTGCCAATGGTGATTAAATCTAATGATCGGATCACGTCAAACCGTGCAAATTATTATTATTGTTATACTTTGTTCTCAAATTGTTAATGTTAACAACATCAGCATTGCCTAACTATGTGTATTTAGTGTGTGTTAGCGTTAACTATAGATTTCAATTTCTGAAGCCACTCCTCAGTCCGAAGTCTTTTGCTTTTGACTACGGATGAATCTCCAGTTGTCACTGATGATTGTCAATTTGGACCTTTCTGGATTACAATTCGCCATCAAAATGATAAGTTTAGCTATTTCAGCTGCTGTGAGAAAAGGCTATAAATGATCCGCTACAAGCAGCATCCTCACATGATATAGCTATTAGCTGGGACTCCTTCCTTTCTGTTTACAGACGTGACGTAATGACGCGAAGGCGAACGGCTGCATGCTCGAATTTCCCACGGAAATCCACCAGGTCGCTCTTATTATAAAACATTATTACAAGCTTACTGTTGGGAATTGAGCTAAGGTAAGGTTGGTTATGTAGGCCTACTTGCTCAAAAATTGATTTTGTATAATTTTTAACCAAAAAAAGTTACGGATTGCAGCTTTAAGGTTGAACCACTGTACTCTCATTTTTGAGTGAACTAACCCTTTAAAGTCAGCATGAATCAGAAGTTGCAACAGACTTTTCTTCCCTATTGTGATGTATATCCGAGTGAAACGACTTTTCGAACAAGAAAAAATATTGGGTGGAACTTGATTTTGTCCATTGGGAATTGATTGGATGGTTGTGGTGATGTGATGTCATGTCATGTGAGTGACAGTTTGTCCCGCCCTTACGCCAGAGAAGAGAGGTTACTGCAAGATGGAGGGGAAGTTATTTTAATTAAAGATTATGAGTGCACATGAATTTAAAAAATAATGATGTGCACAGATACATCTTTTATAATAAACACTGCAATATTCCATTAAAAAAATAAAATAAAATAATAATACAATCATTAAAAAAAAAAAATGGAAATAATTGTCCATTTTGACTTCATGGTAACTTAAAAAAAAATAGGAACAATATTTTCTAGCAATGCAGGATTTTGATGTTTATAATTTCCTTAGTATTATTCTAATTATCAAACCTCTGAAGCTGAAGTGGTGATATTATAGTAATTACTTTTACTTATCACAAATATATATATATATATATATATATATATATATATATATATATATAATTTATTTTTTATTTTAAATTATTATTTAAAAGACATATTTATATAATTAATAATATATATTCCTGTGCTCAAACAGTAGAGCATGGTGCCAGCAACGCCAAGGTCCCCTTCGATTCCCAGGGAAAACATGCACTGATTTTTAGAAATACATTTATTACAATGTAAGTTGCTTTGGATAAAAGCAACTGCCAAGTGCATACATGTATGAAAATAATATAATATAAATAAATTATTAAATAAGTACATGGCTAATATCTTGTTGCACAATTTTTAATGCGTTTAAATATTTAGCAGTATTTTAACTATTCTTTGTGAAGCATTTAGAGGAATATGGTATATACAGTGTTTGGGAAGTTACTTTTAAATGTAATGTGTTACAATATTGCGTTACTCCCTAAAAAAGTAACTAACTGCATTACTTAGTTACTTTTTATGGAAAGTAATGTATTATATTTCTTTTGCATTCATATGGGCTGGGCTTGCTTGTTTATATAAACAAACAAACAAACAAACAAAAAAAGTTTTATTTTTGGCAAATGTTAAGGTCCTTTCACACCAAAAGTGAAATGAATAAGCCTCAGGCTGAAGGAAATGCAAATTCACACCTGTACAGTAGAGGGCGCAGCTCAAACAAACCTTTCAGCTGTGCCCCATTCTGGATTGCAGAAGAATAGGACACAAAGAAAGTTCAAAACTCTTACTCCAGCAATAAAAATAAAAATTAAAAAAAGAAACACAAATGTGAGGTTTAACTGAAGTCAGTTTTGCTTATTAGTATGGTTGAATTGAGATTAAATACATTTTGTGTTATTTACCATATTATTGCAGGTTTGCATAATATTCTGAGTTTGCATTTAACTTTTTTTTTTATTAATTTTGAGGAATACTGAATCATAGGAATACTGAAAAAATACTCTTTTTGTGCAAGTGAGATGAGTAAATGCCTGTTCACATTTACTCTAGAACTACAATAAGCATTGTGTTTACACACAACACCTCTGCACTTACTCCCGATTTCTGTCAACATGGGGACAGGAGAGCAGCCATTCAATAAATGGGAAAACAAAGTAACTTGCATTACTTATTTTGAAAAAGATATTTTGTTGTAAATTTAAAAATAATGTGTTACTTTACTAGTTACTTGAAAAAAGTAATCAGATTACATAACTTACGTTAAATAAGTTAATACTAATTGAAAAGGATGACGTCATCAAAACTAACAGTCAAAATCGTGGTGTTCCTAAATATAATATAAGTTTAAAATTAATTTAACAGTCACCCTGTTAGATAAGATTTCAGTTCATTATTCTGAGTGATCCTGCATGTATATAATGTGTCACTTGTAATGTATTAGTCCAGACTGTCATAGAAAGTTCAAAATTTGTATGAAACTATTTAGTCTCAATTTGATGAAGTTTTGAAGGTTTATTGGCAAAAAACATTGAATGTACCAACAATAAAATGTAATAGTGCACAGTATGGCACAGAATAATAATAATATGACAGACTGCAGCTGATTGGGTATGGAGGGAGGGGATCAAACTGTTCTTGAGTCTAGTGGCTATGGAGACACTGAATTAAACTGGGCCTTCTGCCAGAACTAGACCGAAAGATGACTGAGTGAGTGCTGTTCTTCAAAATGATACTGGCTTTCTTATGCACATATTTGAAGCTGAAGCATGATGGTGGGAAGAGTGACCAAATCATTTTCAACACCTGCTCTAAGGCTTTCTTTCTGCGTGACAGATTGAGTCCTTGTCACTGGTTCCTCCAATAACCCCATTTTAAGGCATAAGGGCACTTAAAATATACACTACTGCTTAAAATTGGGGGTCAGATTTTTTTTTTTTTTTAAATAAATAAATACTTTTATTTAGCAAGGATGTATAAAATTGTTTTCACAAAAATATTAAGCGGCAGCCCAACTGTTTTCAACATTGATAATAATAAATGTTTCTTGAGCATCAAATCATCATATTAGAATGATTTCTGAAGGATCATGTGACACTGAAGACTGGAGTAATGATGCTGAAAATTAGCTTTGACATCAAAGGAATAAATTACATTTTAAAACATATTAACATAAAAAACAGTTTATTTTAAATTGTAACAAATATTAATGTTTTTTCTGTATTTTTGATCAAATAAATGCATTCTTGGTGAACATATACTTACTTTACTTAGACTAATGTTTTTACTATAAAATTTTAAGTTTTTTATTTTTTTACTTAATTTTTATTTATTTTTTATTGGGGTGCCTATAGAAGTTCTTTAGTGGTTTTCGCTAATGTGTCAGTGTGTTGAACTCTATATGCCTCAAGTACCTTTTTTTCTCATTTTTGTTTTTCTATGAATGCGTCTATTTAAAATAACAGTTCATGTAGAATTGCTGAACATGCCTGGATAATACAAATATAATTATTATTCAGCATTGATATTATAGATATTATAGTTATAAATTACGCATATAATTGATACAACAAACACAAAGATGTTTAACAAAACGTTGACTTAGTGCTTTGTAACGTGCAAAAGGCCATTCTTTACAACAAGAATGACTGCACTATTAATGGGCCTCCTGTGCATTTACTATGCCACCGGCAGCAGAGGGCAGTATGGTATCTCTGTTTTGTGTCATGAGCTACTTTTTTTTTAACATTACAAAATTAGACGTTCTGTTTTGATCCATTAAACCAGAGCAAAAAGATTTCTCAAGGAAAAATGCATTTCACGCTATTTGAGAAACTGGGGGAAATCAAAAGGAGAGCGCGGAGGCCCAATTTTCAGTATGTAGGCTACTTAGAGAATTAGAAACTCTGTAAATTTCACTCGTCGGTCACGTCTTGTTCAAAACAAAGCATCAACGCCAAATTATTGAAATTAGTCAGTCAAATTAAAGCTTGCGCTATGTCTTTGACTACACCACAGGTTATCATATTCTCATTATATCTCATTATAATGACATTCACACTTATTCTGCTATATTCAATAATCTAAGGTGAAATTATCAGTGAAGCGAATTCCTAGAGAATGTCCCGATAATACTGACTGTAATACTCATTTGTAATGATAAAATTGATATAACTGTCCTGTAAGTACACACGTGCAAACACTATATGTTTATTGATGGGAAAGCGTATGCTGACGGCATCAGAAAGCGAGTAGCCTATGGGGGAGGCTTGGGGATCTTTATTTGGTGTGTAATGAAACCCTTCTCGATGGATGGATGCTGAAAGCTGAACATCTGCATCTAATTTAGTGCCCCTCCTATGATGACGCGAGCACGTCGCCGTTTATAGCTGAAGCGATTATGCCATCAGTGCATTCTTACAGTGTAACAGTAAGGCTTCAGAATTCACGCCACATCCTGCAAGCGTCCATAATGACATACCATGCTGGAGTAAAATGTCGCATTGTTAATTTACATGCAGAAGGGGGTGTGTGTCCCTCATGCCAACCAGACCAGAAGCTCTGACCTTGAAGAGTTGTCTAAATGAGAAATATGACCCAACCATTGGGTTGAATGAGTTTGGTGGTGATTTATTATTTTCCAAAAAAAAAAAAAAAACCATTACACATTAAGTTACTTCACAAGCATGACAAGCAACCATAAGTGAGATATGGGCTGTGTCTGAAAACTGGAAAATGCTGCCTTCGGAGGACACATTTCAAGGTAGGAAGGCATCAAGGCATGTCCGAATTCAATGTTAGCTTCACTTCCTGTCTCCTGAGATACCTTCATCTGATCGATTTTTGAAGGCAGCATAGATGTATCCTTCGCTATCCCACAATCCTTTGCTTTCCATTCTGTGACAGTTGAGCTAGAAAAATAAAGATGGTGTCCGAAAGTTGCGTTTGCTGGTCAGTTTGTGTGTAAATGTATGTTTTTGAGCAACATTTTCCACTTTTGATGTCATTTCTGGCGAGAAATTACTACTGTAGTAAATAAATATTTGTTTAGTTCTCAACAAAGCTTGCGCTATTTTGCGGTAGATCATTAAACTGTTAGCTGCCTCAGAAGTCTGTCTGGAATCAGTTTTCGTGAGATACCTTCATGCACAAATGCTGCCTTACAAGTCATTGCCTGATAGGGCAGCGAGGCAACAAGTCAGCTGCCTAGGTTTTCGGGTGCAGCCCTGGTGTCATCAAGCCACATACAGTTAAAGGCACAATATGTAATTTTTCGCCACTAGAGGAGACTTATTCAAAACAAAGGTGTAGCTTGATGACGCCTTGATTTCGCGCAATCATGGGAGGTGTTGTCTTCACGTCTACAGAATCCGACGAGATTCTGGCAGAAATCATATTCATGGATGAGCTAATGTATTAAAGATTTATTAACATTACTGTAGCGTGAAGCAGGGTGTGGAGCTGAACAAGGCCGCTGGAGTGACTGCTAATGAGAGACGAGCGCGACAGCAGTGGAGCTTTTATTATGCCGCAGATGCTGCTTCCGCTTCTTCCGGTCATGTGTATGTGGGGTAACGCAGTGCTGTTTTATCATATTAGATACATTTGTGTGTTGAAAGTTGTTATAATGCTACTCCGCGTTCGCTCGGCGGCTACTATGAGACACTTGTTGCACACTGCAGTAAGCTAAATCAATATTAGGCATTGTAACATGGTACTCACTGTAAATCAAGAAAATGAGATTTAAACAATAAGACTTACTGTGTTGAGCTATATAACATGATTAGTTTTCTGTCTGTGAATGTATCCAAACAGTTGCTCACCTGTCTAATAAAACACATAATATATTAAAGCGTCTTTGGTGTTTCCATGATTTTCAAAATAAAACTGGAAATCAAGGGTAACGCAGGTATGATGTCATTGATGGTGACGCACGGTCCGTGTCCTGGTTAAACTTGCTTATTTCTTTGAATTTAAATATTCTTGGAAACATTTGTGTATATACAAGTATATACAAAATATATAACATTGTTCTAGTGGTATTTGGTTATTTTAATCCAAAAATCTTACATATTGTGCCTTTAAATTTTACATCTATCCCATTTAGGTTGAAACTAAGGCCCTGTCCACACGAACACGGGTATTTTCAAAACTTGCAGCTTTTTGCAATATTGATGTGCGCGTGCCCAGCGGCCATAGCTGTAGCTAGCTCCACTAGTGGAGGTGACGTATTTCCGCCCTTGAGTGGAGCTCCACTCGCCCCCTCAGGCTGCAGCCAGCCCCTATTGGTATCCGGTGACTGAAACCGGACTTTTTTGAAAACTCCTGGCAGTGTGAAGATTTTTAGGAACTCCGGTTACAGCGTTGTCGTGTAGATGGTGAAACCGGAGATTTTGGCCATGATATCGTAGTACGCGCTGTTATCTCCTTTGTTTGATGGCAGATTGTGCAGTTCGCAGTTATCTCCTTTGTTTACGTGAAGCAAGTCTATGCAGTGAAGGACGTAGCCAAAATATTGCTGCTAATAACTGTAGTAACAAACATGTATACAGATACATGCACAGTTCTCCCATTATATTGCGGAACAGAGGCGTCAGGATGCAATACTACGCAGGTCACGGCTTATGACAATGTTTTTTTTTTTTTTTACTTTGAATGAATATGTCTCATTGTTCTGGTTTATAGAATTAATAATAGTAGGCTAATAAAATGCTTAATAAATAATCAATAATGACTTAAATTTCAGTCTAGTTTTATAATACTTTAATGTTTGTTTGTGTGTGTGTGTGTGAATTTTTAGCATCATTACTCCAGTCTTCAGTGTCGCATGATCCTTCAGAAATCATTCTAATATGCTGATTTTCTGCTCAAGAAATATTTTCTTCTTATTATCAATATTGAAAACCGTTGTGCTGCTTACAATTTTCATGGAAACCGTGAAACATTTGTTTCAGGATTCTATGATTAATTGAAAGTTCAAATGAGCAGCCTTCATTTAACATACAAAACTTTTTTAACAATGTAAAAACAGTTTTATTGACCCTAGCCTTTTGAACCAAGGACGACATGAACAAGATCAGTGCCTTCCACAACAGATGCCTCAAGAGGATATGTTGTACATTCTGGCCTATGAAAATCACTGATGAAGAACTCTACAGGAGAACAGGGAGTCAAAGAGAGGTCACTGAGATCAAGCGTCATTGCATCTGATGGCTTGGACATGTTCTCAGAATGGACCAGGACTGAATCCCAAAGACTGCCTTGAGATGGACACCACCTGGCTGAAGAAAACAAGAGTGACCTAAAGGATTGGTCTGACATGGGGATCAAGTTAAGTGGAAGCAAATCATTGATGCCTTATGTCTCTTTAGGGACAAAGTGGAGTAAGTAATTAAACCTTTGAATGGTATCCAGAGTCATTGTCAGGCATTGACCAGGAACTTTATCCTTGTGATGAGGGGGTCCATTAAGGTGGTCTATGATACAGTCTACAAACTGGGTTTAATTTTGAATCGCAACCTTCTGAATTTAAGTGACGGATCTGCACGAATCCACACGAGGGCCAGCAAATGATCATGTGCAGGCAGCTGAAACATCCTGAGCAAAAAGGGCTTGTTCTGCTTTTTGAAGTGAAACAAATCTAATTGAATTCCTTTAGTTTGAGGCAAAGCCTGTTAACTTGGAATTGATCTTATTTTCTTACCATCAGTAGCTTTTCTTCATTTAACGTTGTTTTTGGGCACACTAATTGCAGTGACAATTGCCCAGGTGTTAAATGGGGTTAAGCACCTTGCTCAAAAGCCCAGCGGTGATAAAGCAGAGCTGTGCTTTTAAGACAGTTTCTGTGTCGCCCCCGCTTGGAACTGAAAGTGCAACTTTTGTTTTAGAGCCCTAGATGATTAACCTTTAGGCTGTTTTCGGTGAAGTGTGACAGTAGCCGTGAGGAATTATTCCAGCGCTCACTTACATGCTTGTTGTACCTAGATTAGTGTTTTTTTCCCCCATTCTTTCTTCTGAAATGCATGTTTTAATAATTAATCTTCAGATAAACAAACCTAGCACCTGCAATACTTCATCTGGCTGTCAACAAGGAAAAAAAACACACTGAAAAACTTCTTTTAGAGAGTATAGTTTATCTCTATGGTAGATGCTGTTGTTGCTGCAAGTGTAACAAGCTTGTCAGGTTTGATTCAGCCGAAGGGACTGGGGCAATAAAAGCCGAGAAATATTGTTTGCAGGCAGGATCAGGGAGATATACGGCTTGAGAAAGTAAATTTACTCTGAGAAGAAAATGGGAGCAAAACAAATAGACATCCTCGCTCAGATGAAATAGTGCATTCAGAGGAGTAGAGAGTGAGAGAAAAAAAAAGTGCTGGAAAAATAAATTGTGAGGTCTGCCAGCAATGAGACAGATGGGGCATGTTTGAGGGTGCTGACAAACGGTGACAGTATCAGTGCTTTGAAATGTAGAGCTGGTGTCACTGTCTCATTAAATAACCCTAAGACATCCAGCATGATAAAATATATGCTTGTTTTATGGGATGTAGATTTCAAAAGGAAAGTAAACTTATGACTGATGATCACTGGAAATAAAAACACACCCAGGCCTTGAGCACTAGGTGCAGATGAAGTTAACTAGCTGCTATTTGATAGAGGCCATTGGGATTTGTTCTACATGTAAGATGCTCAAGGGCATTATGCGCTCAGGGTTATATCTATTGAATCTAATGTCCTTGGCTATTATTAATTGTGTATTTACAAGATGTTCATGTCCTTTGTGAATGAAATATGGCCATAGTGTTTGTGGGCGACATTTGGGAAACTTAGCAAAGAGTGTCATTTGAAATAATAATGAGCAATTTAGAATACAGTCTCTCTGAGGAGCTGACCTGATCTAGCTTTGCTTTCTCAAACTAAAACACTGCAGGGTTATGAGGAATGGTTTTAAGAATTTCTATAATAATAGTACACATTATAGCGTAGTAAGTCATGGCATTGTGTACTACGTCACAGAAGTTAACGCTTTTTGGACAAACATCGAATGCATATGGCTGTCGCAACGGAATCTCATTATTTTATTTTTAGTTTTAAATAAGGATATTTGTCTTACACAAACACATCGATTCACTTCAGAAGGCCTTTATTAACCAACTGGAGTCGTATGGATTCGTTTTTTTTTTTTTCATTTTTTTTATCTTCAAAATTTGGGCTGCCATTCACAACCATTATAAACCTTGGAGGACTAAGGATATTTTTAAATATATCTCCGATTGTGTTCGTCTGAAAGAAGATAGTCATATACACCTAGGATGGCTTGAGGGTGAGTAAATCATAGAATAATTTTCACTTTTGGGTGAACTATTCCTTTAAAGGTGAAATGTGTAAAATTTGGGAGGATCTATATTGACAGACTGTTAGAAGTAAGAAGAAATCTCACTGTTTCACGCAGGCTACTCTGCTGCCTGAGACGACAACATCTTTGTCTTGTGTTGGCCAGATGGCCACCGTAGCTTCTCCGAAAGGGAGGGGTGTGCACCATTAGTTGCAGTTCGCAACTCTCACCGCTAGATGCCGCTAAAATTTACACATTGCATCTTTAAGAAGTGTTAAAGGATTAGTTCTGAATTCAAATTTCATGATAATTTACTCACCCCCATGTCATCCAAGATGTTCATGTCTTTCGTTCTTCAGTCGAAAAGAAATTAAGGTTTTTGAGGAAAACATTCCAGGGTTTTTCTCTGAATAGTGGACTTCAGTGGGGTTCACTGGGTTGAAGGTCCAAATTGCAGTTTCAGTGCAGCTTTAGGGGGCTTTCTCACTGGCAGTTTAGTTTGAAATGGGGCGCGGTTCGCATGAAAAATCGCTAATGTGAAAGCTGTAATGCGAACCCGGGTGCGCACCGGGGTACCGAACCCGAGACTACCTGAAGGAGGTGGTCTGAGTTCGGTTGCACTCGAACTGTGCCGCGGTTTACATGAATATAAAAGCAACACGGACTCGGGTGCACACTTGTTCAGGAAGTAAAGTAACCTGTGCATGCGTTTTCGCCGATTGTAATGTATTTACTTAAATAAAACATGATAGTGTTGATGATTTATCTTGGGATTCGAGCAGGAGTACGCCTGCAGTGTATTCGCGCTTTGCGAGTGCAATCAGAGTGGCAAATGAATGTCAATCAGCTGTCTCCTCAAAATAGGCTGCTTACAAACAGCGGAAAACCGTCTACATGCGGCACACATACAGTAAACACAAGTGTCGTTTACTCTGCTGCACATAATAGCAACACATTAATAAAAAAACACAATTTATTGACCCGCGTTCTGTTTTCTGTCATGCGCCTTGCACGTCTGTGATGATGTAAGATGAACGCAAACGCACCAGGGTTCGATAGAATCCATTTGAGTGTGAAACCAGACCAACGCTGTGGGGGGCAGCGGGAAAAATCGCACTCGGGCTCGGACCGCAGCAAACGAGCCCAGTGTAAAAGCCCCCTTAAAGGGCTCTTCGCGATCACAGATGAGGAATAAGGGTCTTATCTAGTGAAACGATCGGCCATTTTCTAAAAAAAATAAAAAATTATATATGTTTCGACCACAAATGATCATCTTGTACTAGCTCTCTTTCTCCTCTTCTTCTTGTAGAATTCCGGCAATGTAGATGCTGCTAAGTGTATTACTGCCCTCCACAGGTCAAAGTTTGAACTAAACTGTCGTATACAATATGCTAATGCAAATATATAAGAATTAATTCAAACTTTGACCTGTGGAGGGCAGTAATACACTTAGCAGCGTCTACACTACCAGAATTCTACAAGAAGAAGAGGAAGAAGAGAACTAGTGCAAGACGAGCGTTTGTGGTTAAAAAATATATAATTTTTTTTTTTTTTTTTTTTGAAAATGACCATTCGTTTCGCTAGATAAGACCCTTATTCCTCGTCTGTGATCGCGAAGAGCCCTTTAAAGCTGCACTGAAACTGCAATTTGGACCTTCAACCCAGTGAACCCCACTAAAGTCCACTATATGGAGAAAAACCCTGGAATGTTTTCTTCAAAAACCTTAAATTTCTTTTCGACTGAAAAGACATGAACATCTTGGATGACATGGGGCTGAGTAAATTATCATGAAATTTGAATTCAGAAGTGAACTAATCCTTTAATGTATTTGGTCTTGGTAGACTAGATCTGCTACGCTGCTGTTGCTGCTGCTGTTGATTATTGCTGCTGCAGAGCAACTATGGACTTGCTACTGCTAATAGACACACAGACACGATGCTGTAAACATGTAAGATATGCTGCTGCTGCAGCATAAATAGACATACATAAATCCTGTAGCAGATCTAGGCAGGTGGAGCTGAGTTTCAGACAGAGGCACTCTGCAGGACCAGCTTACAGCAAACACTGAACCAGACTATTTAAATGTTGAGCAAACAATCTCATTGGCTCCAGGATCAGCAGAAGCCAATCAGCTTGTGCCAAGTGGTAATGATGTGATTGCTTGTAGCTTGCATGAGAAGGACCCATATAATTATTATACTACTACTACTAATAATAATTACTATTAAGTTCCCTTCCTAGACTTTAATGGACTCCCTTAATAAGAGAGTGTGATGTTAGGCCACTGATTCTGTTGCTCTGCTCTTGTGAGTCATGCCTGCCTGGATAAGTGCCATCATCCTGTCCTACATGTCACCACTATAACCGATTCCCTCTCTCGTCCCTCTTCAGCTCCGCTGTCAAACTACACCTGAGGACACTCCTCTCACCTCTACTTAGTTCTGTCATAGTATTTTGAGAATACGCTGCTATCAGAGAGCTTTTTTAGACTTGGGGTAAAGCTGTGATGGACATTTACTCTGTGATGGAACAAAGCCTCAGAAGTGTCAGTTTCTTTGCTTAAGACAAAACATGCTGAATTTGTTTGTGAGCGCATTGTTTTGAAAATATGAACTACCTCATTAACGACTTGACAAATTAGAAAGTAATGTACTGCCTAAAAATAAAAAAACTAATTCAACTACAACTGGTAAAACCGATCACAGCATGGCATTTTCAGAGACTGAGATGAATATTTATTGAAGCAAGCACTGTTTAGTTTATAAATGGTTTCTAGCAATGCATTACCTAGCGTTTAAAAAGAATCACACAAGTGTAGCACGAAAAGCCCTTTGGGATGATGGCTACTTAGCTAGTAAGGCATAACTTCAAGCCCATATCTGAATAATTAAACTTATCACAACACAAAGTTGACCTTATTGCAAAGGTTATTTTTAGGCTTAATCAATAGCTCGTTGGTGACCTTATCTTTCTTCTCATTAGTAATTTCCTTGGTGATGTTGGCAATGAGGTACTTGATAAACTCCATGACCTCATAACAGTGTCTAATGAGCTCATCAGTGATGTCACTGCTAGACTAAACAGTGCTGTCATTAGTCACTCGCGAATAGTCCAATAATACAAATAAAGTGAACGACTACAAAAAAGAATAATAAGTGGATATTTTAAAGGATTTCAATTGTCATATCTACTGAATAAACACAAAATGATGACTGTTTCAAAGTAGTTGCAAACACTGTAATTGTGATTTGATATTACCATATTGTGATATTACAGCCACGTAACGAGTGCCACATAACACAATTCACCTCAAAACATAAAAATTCAAAATAAAGAATAGAGAGAGAGGAAAAAACTACCACACAAAGACATCCGAAAGTATCTTGTTAAAATATATGAAGTTGCTGATGAAATGAAGGCAATCATCAGAACGTTTCAGACCATGTTTCTGAGTTCTTACATATGAGCAGATCCTTAAACAGCAGATCCTGTCTATATTCCAGCATGGCTCTGCTAATAGGACAGTGTGTGTCAATCAGTCAACTGTATCTCTGTCCCTGGGGTGAGAAAGAGTGACGAACTCCAGCTGAGACCAGAAATTACAGCATAGCCGTCAATGCTTGGCAGTGTTGGGGAACTTTCTTTGAAACTCCTTTTAAAGTAGTTAAACAGCAGTCTAACCACACTTTTAAAATACTCTACAACTAGCAAAATAACTACACTGAAGCTATTAAAAAGAACAATATCTTTTTAAATAGATATATTTACACTAAATACAACTAAAACTCTCTCTGTCATTGTATTGAATGTGCACTTGTAGTATACTCAGTTCAAATCTTAAAAGCATATATATATATTTAAAAAAAAAAAAAAAACCCGTATAAACCTGTATGTCGATGCTAGTCGATGAGTTGAATCAACTCCACAGCAATGACATAAATTTATTCACTAACCATTCAGAAACATCCAGATGCATTGTAAAAGTTGTAACGTCTTCCTGAATCTCTCCATCAGTGTCTGACTCCGGTTTGAACAATGTAAAGCTGAACACCGTTACTGACAATTGTCATTTTGGCCTCGTGAGATTTTCCAGCTTTGTTGTTATTGAGCAACCGAAAGCACGAGCTGTTAAAGCTCCGCCCTCTTCTGGAAAGGGGGCCGGGAGCAGCAGCTCATTTGCATTTAAAGGGACACACACAAAAACGGCGTGTTTTTTCTCACACCCAAAAAGCGGCAAATTTGACAAGCTATAATAAATGATCTGTGGGGTATTTTGAGCTGAAACTTCACAGACACATTCTGGGGACACCAGAGACTTATATTACATCTTATAAAAGGGACATTATAAGTATGCTAAAGTGTATTTCTTTTTACAAGTTTATATCAGAATAATCCTACTGCAACAGTGATAGTATAAGTTCAAATAAAAATGTAAAAAAGAGGGATGGATAAATAAATAAATAAATAATGCAGTACGATTCTGAGAATATATTATGAGTAATGGTATTCAAGGTATGTTCTGAATTTGATTTATTTTTAAATGGACGGATTAAATCTTACATTCTGGTGTTATTCTGGTTGCCCTAATGTCTTGATTATTCTCATTTCACCTTCTGCTGTGTGAAAATGAAGAGTGCAAATATACGCTTCCAGCCCTGAAGTGATGATGTCGTGATAGGTAAAAGCACCAGGGGAACAGCTTTTTCAAGCACATTTTATATTTGAATCTCACTTCTCATTTCTTGTTCTTAAAACTGACATTTCAAAGTAGATTTCTCATTATTGGATTCTATAATAATCATAGGAAAATAATCAAGAAAAATACACCAAAATACACAAGCAATGCCAATTTGAAGACTATTTGAATAAGACGTCAAGTTTTGCTTTCTCAAATAAGGATTATCCCTTAGACTCACACTTGTGGGATTGTTTTTCAATTCACGAGAGTATTATCAGTCAGAGTTACACTTCACCATGAGCTTTTAAACCAGAGAACATCACTGAGACTGTCAGAAAGCCCCACCGGGTGCCACATTCCCACCCTACCTTCAGATTGGAAATCAATTCAAATTCAGTCCTCATTCTGAGTGCTGTAAGAATGCATGAATGCAGGCTCTGGGATGAGAAAGCATGATGGTTTACATCTTTATTGTAATGAGACGGGATGAATCACATTTCTGTCTCCATTCCCTAAAGCACAATTAAGCAGCTGAAAATGTGTTAGAATCAACAGTGTTAAATTTGCTCCACAACAAGTAAACATCAGAAGTCTTTTGGCTCTGCTGCTACGAGGCAATACCTTGTTTAGTCTTCTAATAGTGTCTTTGTGCAGAACAACTCAAGGGGAATGTGGGTACTTGTGACTGAACAAATCTCTGCTTCTGTTTAGTTTGACAAACTGCTGTTGATCACACACTTTCAGGACTTTCTAAACAAACACTTTAGAAAGCAATTTGTGCACCAATATGCATGTAAATCGCATAGCTCTTCTGATAATAATGACCGAAAATGACATACTATTTTTATATACCACATTTAGTTCCAGTCCTTGAATTTAATTGGCTGAGTGGTCTTCCAAGAATTGCAATATATAGTTCAACAGCACTGGGACTTTGTATTGCACTGTTTGTATGACTCTTGAGATTACATTGTTATACCATCAGGTAACTGAATGTCTTATTGAATGAGTTTTAATTGAATGAGTTTTGATGAGTATTGATTCATTTATTCAACTCAATTTGTTAAAAAAAACACTGATTCGGTTAGGAATGAAACAAGCGATAGTCTTTATGAATGAGTCATTGATCATTTATTATGGATTTGCTCAAAAAACACTGATTCGTTCATGAATTTATGAGTCATTGAATCATTCACTCCACTGATTTGTCAAAACATACTGATTCATTCAGCAACTAAACAAGTGACTTTCTTCATGATTGAGTCATTAAATCATTTATTCAAATGATTTATTCAAAAATGCATTAATTAATTTGGGAACAAAAAACATCTGAGTGAGTCATTGAATCATTCCCTCAACTGATTCGTTAAAACATACTGATTCATTCAGCAGCTAAACAAGTGACTGTCTTCATGATTGAGTCATTAAATCATTTATTCAAATGATTTATTCAAAAATGCACTAATTAATTTAGGAAAAAAAAAACATCTGAGTGAGTCATTGAATCATTCCCTCCACTGATTTGTTAAAACATACTGATTCATTCAGCAGCTAAACAAGTGACTGTCTTCATGATTGAGTCATTAAATTATTTATTCAACTGATTTGTTCAAAACACACTAATTAATTCAGAAAAAAACATATGTACACATTTATGAGTGAGTCGTTGAATCATTCACTCCACCGATTCGTTAAAACATACTAATTCATTCAGCAGCTAAACAAGTGATTATCTTCATGAGTGAGTCATTAAATCATTTATTCAAATGATTTATTCAAAAATGCACTAACTAATTTAGGAAAAAAACATCTGAGTGAGTCATTGAATCATTCCCTTCACTGATTCGTTAAAACATACTGATTCATTCAGCAACTAAACTAAGTGACTGTCTTCATGATTGAGTCAGTAAATCATTTATTCAACTGATTTGTTCACTAATTAATTAAGGGAAAAAAACATATGAACACATTTATGAGTGAGTCATTTAATCATTCACTCCACTGATTTGTTCAAACATGCTGATTCAGTCAGGAACAAAACATCAGTACTGTTTGTTTCCTCAACAACATTATATATAAATCACCAGCAATATTGTGCATAAAATGTAAGTTACTCAATATTAACTTCTTTTTTGAACTGTTGTATAAAATCAGTATCACACATGTAATTGTAAATATTCAGAGCTTGTCTCATGACAATGGCTTTTGAGGATATTGTCAGGATTAAACAGTGTGTCATGATGTCAGGTCAAAGTGAACATCTCATAATAGACTACCTAATAGGAACCTTTTACTAGTGGTCATCTAGACTGTTTTTCAGCTGTTGTCATGACAACCACTTTTTTCTCCTCCTGCATTCTGAGTGTGGCAAATAGTGATACAAAAGAAAAAAGTGGCTTGTCAGCCCATCTGCAGACACCCCACATCCAATTCCTCTCATCGCAAACAACTCCAATTTAGGCAATTGTATGGAAAAAGCATTGGAAGCCAATAACAGCTTGCAGCCCTTCTTTTTGGAGGTCTAAGACTTGAATTTCATCAGATTTTTTGGGGCACACTGAAACAGCAGCGGTGCTCTATAGGGTCAACTATAACTGATCAAATATAAAATATAGAAGAAAATTCTAAGCCTGACTTTAAACAACTAAAAATCGGTGGATAGCACCTATCTTTGACGAACACCAGGTCCAACACTAAGCAATGGCTTTAAGTATTGTAGCCTGCAACTATACCTGACATTAACAAACAACAATCTAAGCCTTTGAAAACAATGTGAACATGATGTTGTTTTCAAAGAGCCTGGCACTCAGAATAACAAAAGCCTGTTGCAGAGGCTCTCCACTCATTTTGCCATGTGGGCTGAACACCCACTCCTGTCCAAAATGTGTCATGCGTGCTGAACTCGCATCCCTCACCAAAAACAACAGTCATCAGAGCAACACATAGTGTTCCACACAACGCCATCATACATTCAAATATACCGCTTTGTACATGTAAAAGCAATCACAGTCTAAAAATGTACATCAATGGCAGGGTAACGATGCTGATTTTCATCCAGTTTTGTATTGGTAGGCTAAAATGTCAGTAGTATGTAAATTAACAATGTGCACTCTTTCTGCATCCATTTGTCAGCAAAAGTCCACTTGTCCACAAATGTGTCGTCTGGCAAACTTTTGACAGGCTTTTGTGGAAACATGCTTCCACATTTTTGGCGAGGTTCCCCTGGTAAAATTCGCATTCCAGGGGCTAAATATCATGTTATTTAGGATTGCTTCAACCAGCAATGAAAAACATGAAAAATCAAGCCGCTGCAAGAGTGTTAAAATAGCCTAATTCCACGGGAAAACCGCAGACTTGGCAACACTGATGGACAGTCCGATCAAGCCCAGTACATTGTGGGTGTTGAAGTATTCTTACCTGTTTGGCAAAAGGCAACACCACAGCCCTTTTTATATATATATATATATATATATATATATATATATATATATATATATATATATATATATTAAAAAAATCCACTTTCTACTGCATAGACAGTCAAGTTTTATTGAAAGCCTATTTTGCCCCTTTAAAAAAGGCAAATAACATTCTAATGTTATGTTACATCTAATGTTGTTAAATTAATGTGTTTGTGTGAATGACACTGTGTGCACCTTCTATATATTAATATTGTTCTTCTCAGATTTTGGAAAAGCTGCTTGTAATGAACTTTAATTCATCATGTGACTCTCATCACCACTGTGTTTGTCAGTGTATTACAAAGGTACAAAACAGATATTAGTACTACAGTAGGTTGGTAAATTAACATTATTTCAGTTAATGAATTACATTTTTTTACCGCAAATTTAATATATATTTTTTTTTCTGTGTTAAAATAAACAGTTATGAACCGTAATTATTACAATATAAACCTTTAAATTTTACGGTTTTGAACAGTAAAATAGACAGTAAACTAAGTGCTGTCCCATAAAACCTTAAACGTTGCTACCTTTTTGTTTTTTACGGTAAAGTTCTGGCAACCACAGCTGCTGTTTTTTTTACTGTAAACTTTACTAGGATTTTTTTTACAGTGTACTTTTTCTCACCTGAGCTGGGCTTGCTTGTTTGTTTAAAAAAAAAAAAAAGTTATATTTTTGGCAAATGTAAAGGCCCTTTCACATGCCTCAGGCTGAAGGAAATGCACATACATGTCTGACATTGGTTAATAAAGTGAGATTAAATACATAAAGTATATTTGCATTATTTAACATATTTAATTATTGCAAGTATGCATAATAATTTTTGTTAATAAAAACAAATAAAGTTTGCATATGGACTGTTTTTATTCATTTTGAGGAATACTGAATCTGTTTTTGTACAAGTGAGATGAGTAAATGTATGGTCATATTTACTCTAGAACTACAATACCCATCATTTTTACACAACACCTCTGCACTTATTCATGATTTCTCTCAACAAGAGAAGTTTTAGTCAATAAATGGGAAAACAAAGTAACTTGTGTTACTTACTTGAAAAAGTAACTCAGATATTTTGTTGTAAATTTAGAAGCAATGCATTACTTTACTAGTTACTTGAAAACATTTATCTGATTACGTAACTTGCTTTATATGTAATGTGTTACCCCAAACACTGCTGATAACAATGACTAATAATCATATTTTAAAAGGACAATCACAAAATGGCATCAGGGTGAGATACATGACGCTAAAATAATGCAGTAAACATTAATTAAACAACAAAAAATGTAAAATAAAACACCCCTAATGTTCATAACTCAAAACAAAAATTAAAAGACACACAAGTATTTAAATGTGTCATGCATGCTGCGACTTCTGGAAACATCCTTTTATCCTTTTTCACAGTAAATCATAAGGTAGTTCGGACCTTTTACATATATACTTTTTAGTACTTTTCATAGTATTTTGCAGTAAAATTAAACGTATCTTTCTGTTAGATCTAATATATTTTTTTCACTGTATATATTTACTGTTGCATTTTTCCTTTTTTCAACTTTAACTTTTTTTTCTCATGTAAAATGAGTCACTATTTGGTTGCCAAGAGCATGAAATCATAAAATTTAAGAAATGTATTTAGAAACCAAACTTGTTAGTTGTCCTATCCAGTGTATATCATGTTAATAATGTTGCGTATTTGTGCAGTTTATGGCAATATTACCACATTTCAGTGTGTGATTTTAAATATATTTTTGTCTTCCCAAGTACAATAAAAGATTCTGGTAATTTTTTGGGTCCCCACTTAATATCCAATGAAAAATTGAAGTCCTGAAGCAAAACCAGCTGAGAATCATATGGTCTAGATAGACAGAGGATTTCACAGTATATGACGTGTGAATGTCTTCGAATCTGAGGATGAAAAAGATTTTAATGAATTGAAAGGGCAGCAGTCCAGGCTTTTATATTAAGACAGTGGCAAATCTAACAAAGCTTTAACAGCTGGCATTATGTCAGAGATGCTGAAGGGTGCTTTAAAATGTGTGCATGTTAAAAGAACAATGGGGACTCGACACCTTCAATCACCCAAAGGCTCTAGAAAGGTTGAATTAGCATGAAATCTAAAGGAATGCTATTCTTCCCCTCAGTGCATTAACTGATCTTATGTGATTGTAATATGGAGGAAGCTACTCCCAAATGCTGGGTATTCACACATGACTCACAAGGCTTATGGGGAGAATAAACACATGTAATGAAAATTCAACACACACTCTGTATATTTCACAGTGAGTGCACTAGGCTCAAAGAATGGCATACATGGAAGGGGGTTTAAAAACCTGTTAATTTGCTATGTGATCCAGATTGCCTCATTGCTTAATAGTCTGTAATTATAGGGCTATTGCAGAACTTGAAGAAAAGCCCTGCATATCAATCTAGATAAGTAAGGAAATACATGGTAAATTCCACTGTAAAAAAGTGTCAATGAGAGCTGTGCCAATCTGTGATGTAGTACAGCAGCAGATGACCATGTTACGTTATTAATGCTAATAATAAATGACATATAATCAGACTATCATTATCATTAGATGCTAGAACTACGTAAAGCCATATCATTCATCTAAACATGCCCCCCCCCCCCCCCCAAATACCCAATTATTCTTGTAATATTCTTTCTGTTTAATTTTCATTAAGCTATGAACTAACTTTGATATGTTTTTGTCAACTTTAGCCATTTTTTGTGTCTTTTAAAAGAGTATTTTGAGCTTAAAATAACAACTCTGTGCACATAAATGTCACTGGATGTCATTTTTGTCACGAGCCCTTTGGCTATCAATCTCACCACTACCTGGTCTCGGAGAACAAAAACATTTCTGTCCACTAACCCTGAAATTATAAAAAGTGCTCCCAAAGACCAAAAAAAAAAAAAAAAAAAAAAAAACACTTCTCTAGAGAGAACAAAAATTGATTATTTTAGGTCCTCGGGCATTATGTCTGTGCTATGTCTATGTTGTGACCAGGGCAGTCTCATAAGGTAAGCAACTGCACCACCAATACATCACTCTATTTCAATTTATATTGTAATATTTTAAAATATAGAATTTAACCATTTAACCCAGAAAATAATTATTAGTGAATAATACCTCTCTATGTCACACAAAGGTCCTTTTGTGTCCCACCAAATTTAAGAATGATGCTGAAAGTGTAAATACAATAAAATACAATAATGATCCTCAAAAGCCTGATGGATCATATTTGATACTCATATATTAACATGAAAAAAGACACGTATCACGACCTGAAGGTGGACATTTTTACAATTATACTAAACAAAACAGACTTTTACTTGCTAAGAAGTATTAGTTTATAAGAAGTATAAACTATTAATTAGACAACAGAAGGCATGTAGATTGTGTATGACAGTTTTTTCTGTAAAGTTTTCATCATGTTGATAATTTAGAGGACTTTGTATATCAGATTTGATACAGTATGGGGTAAATATAAATACAAATATAAATATAGTAAATATTAGGCTTCAAATGAGGCATAACAAACCATTAAGGTTGTGAATATGATAAATGAGATAACTGATAAATGATTTTTCATTTTGTTCTGTGTCTTCAAATTAGCTGGTTATTACTACTACGATAGGATATGAATGCATAAACATATCTGTGATTCCCTGTTAAGCTTGAGACGATCTCATTTACAGCATCAAAATTCTCTACAGAGAAAAACCTTCAATAAATATCCAGAATAAATTTGTTTTTAATGTTTTGAGCTTATTAAAGGGGATCTATAATGCCCCTTTTACAAGATGTAATATAAGTCTTTGGCGTCCCCAGAATGTGTCTGTGAAGTTTCAGCTCAAAATACCCCACAGATCATTTATTATAGCTTGTCAAATTTGCCCCTATTTGGGTGTGTGCAAAAACATGCCGTTTTTGTGTGTCCCTTTAAATGGAAATGAGCTGCTGCTCCCGGCCCGCTTTTCAACAGAGGGCGGAGCTTTAACAGCTCGCGCTTCGGTTGCTCAACAACAACAAAGCAGGAGAATCTCAAGCAGCCAAAATGAGGATCGTCAGTAACGGTGTTCAGCCTTACATTGTTCAAACCGGAGTCAGACACTGATAGAGAGACTCAGCAAGACGTTACAACTTTTAGAAAGCATCTGGATGTTTCTGAATGATAAATTTATGTAGTTGCTTTGAAGTTGATTCAACTTATCGACTAGCATGTGCCGTCATGTTAATCTTTTGTGCAAATCCAGCGTTGAATTAATCCTTGTTTGTGAAGCAGTCCGACGTAAAATGAACGCATGGCAACAACACTCTACTACAGGAACTCTTCCTCTTCTCTAAAACAGCCCAACATGGCCTCACCCCCTTTGTTACCTGTTCTCTGGGGCAGGGTTTATGTAAATTTTGGGGTTTGTGATGTCACTAACCTGGGAATAAGCTCGTTGTAGTCCCTACCAGCCGTTTAGAGAGTTCTTTAAAAGAAAATATCTCCCTTTGCATTGAACTTTGAGTGTTGTAACTTTGCAGATGTTGTTTATGCTCTAACAGCAACATTACATACTAACTAAAGTTAAAAAAGTGAAACCATAATAAACCACCCCTTTAAGTACACTTAAGTACTGGGTGAATAAATTTTTTTTTTTTTTTTGTCCAGTTTTGTTTGGATTTAGAGATAAATACAAAAGCCACCAGGAGACTTTCAGGCAAAGTGATTTGTGAATGATAGGGTGAGGGAGACAGCTTTGAATTCTCTGTCAAAAATGTCAAAAACCATTAACGTGATGAAAAGGCAGAGCCTTGCTCCAAAAACAACCACAAATATCATAAAAAACTGAAATGTGAGCCAAATGTGTCTCATTTGAAACTGAGCCAAAGATAAGTGCGTCCTATGATGCCGATGAAATAGAAAAAAGAAAAAAAATCATGAGAGAGAAATGGAATGTGAAAAGGTGACTATGAGTGAGAGCAATTCCAATACCCAATGTGATAAGAGACGCCAGAAAATGACCGAAATGGCCGCCTTCGGGGCACAAAGAAGGGAGAGGATGCACCTCTTATATCAGGCTAATAAAAATATCGCTTCAGTCAGAGGATCGGATCTCACACTGCAAAATTAAATTGAGGCTTTCATTACAGTGAGAAAATTAGCTTAGTAGGGCCAATTCAAATTTCACATCCCAAAATCCCCACTCGACATCAGCAATCTGGTATTGCTAGAGCAGCAATATTTGAGAAAAAGTCCAAAAGGAACCAGGTATGTTTTCTAATTGATGTGTGTAGTTTGAGTGTGAAAAGGCAGAGACTGTTCCTTGCCAGAAAGCAAATCCATCAATGTCTCCTGCCGTTAATAAAATCTGTCACAAAGCAAAACCCTGTGATGGGTTTGGGAAGCTCAGTGCTGAATAGGAGGTGTCAGCAGCCAGTCCCTTTTCTTTGAGTCTTGCACATCGGCAGACGAGACGGGTCCATTGTCACAGTCTGAGAAGCCTGAAAGGTCAGCTAATGCGAGAGAGGGAGTAACAGAGGATGAGTGCGACGGCAGATGAAGTAATTTCCCAAAGTGTAGAAAACATTCGCCATATGAAGAGACAAATTAAAACGACAAGTTTAGGGTGAATCTTACTGAGAGCAAGGAGAGGTAACAGCATGTGGCTCTGCTAAAGGCCCTGTTTACACCTGGTATTAAGATGCATTTTGGTCGATCAGATCATAAGTAGTAAGTCTCTATTTTCCACTTTTGACTACTTCCGTCCTGATTTCTTCTACAGGCTTTTTCAGATCTTTTGATGTAATGAATGAAATAAGCTCGCGCAATTTACATATGATTGCGACCGGAGATGACCGAAAAACATAAGGAGAACAGCAGCTTTCCCAAGACCTCGCCGAACATGGTGAGTGCGTGTTAGAAATCAGGTATGGTTGAGAGAACATTGTGCTTGGTACATTTTTCATTCTTCAAACCGAACTTGGGCCTTCAGTCAACAAAGTTTAAATCCCGTCTGGCATAATGTTAAGCATTAAGTCAGTAGGTGGAGAGTAGGAGGTCTTTTGTCACTGTTCGAACACATTTGACCACATGAGTCAACATTACAAAAGCATTCCTGTCAAATGCGTTTTCGACTACCTCTGAAAGTGGTCGAATTTGGACAAGCTCAAAGCGTTTTAGACCCCATTTTCACCTGTAGTGTCATCCTTGTGATCCGATTGGCACAATATGCTTCTTGGTACCAGGTGTAAACAAGGGCCACAACACACACAACAGCTCTGTTCCAAAACCTGGTGAGCTGCATGCTTACAGAGACATCATAGGTAAAAACAAAACAAAACAACAACTTTAATTTATAAAAAAAAAAAAAAAAAACTACAGAGAATGTCTCTCTAAAAGTGTCTCTGCACTGTATAGGGACCAAATATTTCTAAAAGTGCACATGAACATCCAAAAAAAAATGTAGCCGAGTGTGATTTACTTTTTTAAAAATATTCTCATATTTTCCTTTTTAAATTCCTTAAAACAAGCAAAAAATATTTAATTGCAACACTTAAAGATATTAACACATTTTCATAGATTATACCTTGAATATAAATATATATACACTTTTCCTTTTGTTAACTTAGTTTAGTTTTTAACCAGTAAAAAAAAAAAAAAAAAAAAAAAAAAATCTACTTTCTTGGTGTGTGTGTGTGTGTGTGTGTGTGTATAATATATACACACACACACACACACACGCAACCGGTCAAAATATTGGAATAATTAAGATTTTTTTAATGTTTTTGAGAAAAGTCAGCAAGATTGCTGTAATGATGGGCTGACAGCGTGAGGATCCATTTGCAGTTTCTTTATTGTAACAACAAAGCACAAGGCAGACAAGGGCAAGACAGTAGCGGAAACAGGGACAGGCTTGGGTCGAGACAGGCGGCAGAGATACAGGGTCTTACAACAGGCAGAGTTCAGGGCAGGTGGCAGGCAAACGTAATCCAGGAAACAGGCAGGATTCAAGGCAGGCGGCAGAGGTTCACAGAAGATAAACAGTCCAATCAATAACAAGGTAACAGTCCACAAGAAAACGCTCAATAGTGATCACCAGGCGCAAATCAAGACTTCGCAGTATATGGATGCGTGTGTGCGTCTTAAATAGTTTGAGTGTGATGCAGTGCAGGTGTGTGCAATCAGTCCCAGGAATGAGGGCCTATGGGTAACGTAGTCCAGAAGGAAGTAACTCAAAACTCAGGTGATGGCTCCCTCCGGCGGCCGGGAGGGGGAGCCGCGGGAGCCGTATTCGTGACAATTGCATTTATTTACAGTAAAAACAATAATATTGTAAAATATTATTACAATTTGTAATAACTGTTTTCTATTTGTATATATTTTTGTGTTTTGTGTATATGTTGTCTATTTTCAACATTGATAATAACTATTATTAATAACTGAGCAAAAATAATAATCGATAACTAAGCAGCAAATCATCATATTAAAATGATTTCTGAAGATCATGTGAACCTGAAGACTGGAACAATGATGCTGAAAATTCAGCTTTGATTTATTCACAGGAATAAATTACATTTTAAAATATATTGACATAGAAAACATTTATTTTAAATTGTAATATTTCACAATATTACCTTTTTTTTTTTTTTTTTACTGTATTTTTGTAGTTTGAGACTTCTAACAAAAACATTAAATAAATCTTAATGATTCCAAACTTTTGACCGTAGTGTATATTTACACAAAATACATATTTTAACTAGAAAATGTATATTTGCTCCTGCAGTTTACCATTTCATTAGGAATGCCACTTAATTATGCTACTACATAAAATACAGTTTTGGCCAAATTGTAAAGTAGCATTTCATGTGTCCTTCTTGATGATGACAATGCCAGAATGCACAGCGACAAGATCAGTAATAAATTCCAGGCAGTAGGAGACAACTGCAATAGGGGCGGAAGAGGGATGCGGCATGATAGTGAAAATGTGAGTGCCCACCTATAACGTTCAGGGATCTGACATGTGGGAAGCAGCATGAGTATGCACAGGAGATGGAAAAAGGACGAGAGGCCAAATCCTTGATTGATGTGCCTGTCCGTCCTGGGACTTGGATGTGTTTTGCTAGGGATAAGGCAGGATTAGCATTCAAGCCTTTCAGTGGGAATGCATGTAGTTCTGGAACTGAAAACTCAGAAACTAAAGGTGTTGACTGACTTCATTGCAGGCGCCATCCAATTCCCTGTGGGCTCGCTGATCCTGCTCAATGCAGCCACCAAAAACTCAATATGCAAAGTTAAGGTGGAGAAACACAGGAATTGTGGGTATTACAGATTATTGGCTGCATGTCAACAGCAAGGGATTTACAATGTGGAAGTCAGACAATAATGAAAGCTTAAGCATCACTGAGTTTACTGCATTGGAAAAAAAAACTTTTTAAAAATTATTTTCTAAAAAGGGTAATAAAGAGAAAATCTATTTATTTATTCCATCGTATTACTTTACTAAACCACATTGATGTCTGCAGAAGTAGACAGGAGGACAAATAGCATAACGCACACTTTTGCCATTGAAAAATATAATTAAAATGCACCATTGCGGCAATCTTAATCAAAAGAAGATTGAAATAATCACTTGACAGGGCTCCAGTGCCTCTTAAAGAGCACACTTCATGTTTGTGAAACACAGCAAAGCTGTTATATTTAGGGTTTCCAGCCCAGCAATCAAAAAAGAACAGAATTCCTGGAACAACTGTTGACGTTTTGGAAATATGAACATTTACAGTGACTAATAGGTTGCGTCATTTTATATTCAAGACATTTAATCTGATTTAAGACAGGAAGGACATGCTGCTGATTGTGTTTATAAAAGAATAACAAGCTATGCCAATTAGTGATTGTGTGCTGGATTTCGAGGAGAGTGATTTTGAATGGTGGGATGGGTTTACAATGCATGACATTGGCTGATTTTGATTCAGATTGTGACACAGACACACTCATGTCTCCTTTCTGCCATCTTTGTATTTCACATCCCTGAAAAAAAAAAAGAGATAAGACTTGAGCCTGTTGCTTGTAAAGACACCTCATCACTTATGAACAAACGTTCTTCCAGTAACATTAATAGAACGTTTGTTCAAAGTTATCTGGTCTTTAATATTTTATGTTAGCACAAAAACATTACTTAAACATCAATCGTGGAACATTTTTTCTAAAACATTTTAATTTGATGTTCGTATAACTGTTTTAAAATGATACTACTTGTTTCAGAATGTTCAGAGAACATTCAAAAGTAACATTCACATAACCATACATTTCTTTTTTAACCCTTAAATGCATGACTGTTTCGCCAATTATTATTACATATTTGGGTCTTTAGGGATCTATATCTAACACGGATGGATCTCTACCTGTCACAATAATACAGAAGAATAAAATAAAGCATATTTTGCTACTTTTTGGAGCTTAGAAGGGTTCAGTTTGAGCAGATGTTTTAAACCATCATCACTGTCCTCGGCAGAGCTCATTTTCCAGTACATTCAGCATCTGGCTCATATTCGTGATCTCAAATGTATTCTAAAAACTATTATATTCAACACCTTCAAAATTGATATTTTGATCACTGACAGCTTCTTCACCAGATCCACCATCAAGTGACAGTGACACTAATATTTGATTGCATCAAAGACTATAGATATAGAAAGACGGTTCACTCCTATCAGTTATGAATGGGAGGAACTGCAACACGTAATATGGCGGAATATGTCCCGCCTTCAAAGTAAAAGAGCCATTGATAAAGTCATTACGTCACTGCAACTGCCGTTTGAAGCTCTGTTTTCCATAGAAACCTGAGACTCGCGCTTAGGACTGCACATGCGCATTGGCTCGTCTAGCCTGAAAAATAAGGTTTTTTTAACGCTATTTGAGCACAAGAATCAACATTTATGTGACAGTTCATGTCAGATTTTGTTGCTGATTTGAAATATGTAATTTAATTGTGAGTTCGGCAAGCAGTTTTTGAGATTTCAGAATTCCCCCATTCAAATAGATAGGACTTGGTCTTGCCCAAAATAGCTGTCCAGAGGTGCTGCAAATATGGCCGCCGAGTGAACAGACTTTCCTTTAAAGGGACTTTGATTGCGTTTAGTACTTGCTCTGCATGAATCACTGAGCCATTTCAAGTTTTGCTGATGATACTTCCTATTCTTTTGTTTTCTGCCTGCAGTAACAATGAGTGAAACATCACTTCATCATTGTGTATCAAACATTGCCACCTTGTGGAATAAAGGTGAATTGCACTTATTCAGTCATTAAAAATGTAATTATTATTGTGCAGAAAAAATACACTTACACTGTTACACACTGCAAATCTCTGAAAAACTTGGACACGTAGTAAAATCTGTGTGGGGAAAACTTTTATCCTCACATGAAATTCCTGATCGTGTGGATTCCTATTGAAATGACTGGATTTCGTCCAGAAAATGTGATCACACCTTTAGTCAATATATTTGTCTTGTTGTCCAATAAAAAAATAAATACATCTGGAGTCGAGTGATTTTTTTTATGCAGTGCTACACCTGTCCAGACAACCAACATGAGATGTTTCCACAGCCCAGTGGTCCATTACGTGTGTTTCCATCTGTCAGTGTCTTGCCAGGTAATCACGTTGTTCAGAGTCAAGTGACTGATCTTTATTGAACAGAAAATAGCTTCTTTTCATTTCGAAAGTGATTTTTGCAATTTAGAAAACCATTTTAAGATGATGGCTCATGAGAACCGAAATCATTATGAGTCAAGAAATCCTCGCTATCATTAGAAACACGTTCCCTCTGCAGAACGTCATGGGAAACATCTTCCAAAAGCAGCAGACAATCATTCCTTTTTACAGCTTATTTTTAAATGCCTTTTCAATTAGTTTGTGTTGAATATAACATTATTAAGCCTGGATCACAATTACTTCTGATTGGAGTGCTATTTTTATATTGAATGAAATGGCATTTCTGAGGTTAGTTCATCAATTGGCCATTATTCCTTAACACTAGATTTTAATAAGAGGCATTACCACTGCCATATGTTAAGAGGCTCCAAAGGGTGAACTTGACCTTGACCATCTTGGAAAAAAACCACTTCATTTTGACTTTAAACTTTGGTGACCTGAATCGCATTGTTAAAAAAGAAAGGGCACATTCTCTGTACTTTTATATGAGACCGTGAGTAAGAGCTGAAGTACTTTAGTTGCACTTTAATTTCTGTACTCACTCAGGGACTGGTTCACACAGTTTACATGTTCAAAGGGCTTGTCATCACAAGGGCGAACATGTCATACACTGAGTATCTGAGATCGAATTAGACTTGGACTTGGCCCAGATCCTTGAAGCATATGACAGTTCATGTTGAAATAGAAATAAGACTAAGAGGTTGGATCAATCTGTAGTGTCTGCTCAAAGAATGCATCTGTTCCCAAGATCACCTCTACAATCAAATATAATTTACATCTGCTGAGGTGAATCTTCACAGTGACTGTATGTCATAGATCAAAATTTAATGAACAAAAGTGTCATGAAATACATGATGCTTCACAGGGCAGTTCTTGACTTGCTTATGAAAAATACGCAAACATGAATAAGATTTGAGAGCTGTGGTAAAGGGAAAGGAAATACTTAGAGTGAAGTTGTTTTTCGCTCTTTGCTTAGGAGGAAAAAGAAGTTCAAAATACATTTACAGAGGTTTACTGTTAGCGAACATCCCGGTGCCCCCCACACTACTGAGAGCGACATTTAGATGAGTATGTAAAAATGTGCTGCATGATTTCCTCTTAATAATAAAATAAACACACAACAAAAATGACAGCGGTGAGAAAACGGCAGTTGAGAAAGCACCGGCTCATAGCGCCAAGGATATGTTTGCACAAGCTCTGCAATTTGCCACTCCAGTCATGTCCCGTTTATTTATATACCTTGTCATACAACAGATTGCTTTAAGGCAAGCAGTATTAGACATGAATAAACACTGTCATTGTCACTTTCAATTACAATTACAACTTAAAAAGCTGCTCTCCAGTGTGTTTGTTTTTACTCGCGTCTGACCTCGACGGACTGAACAGAAGAAATGAACCAGAGAAGATTTCTACGTCAAAGAAGGCGGAGCCCCAGAGCCACACCTACCTATTACGTAATCGCCATGGACCAATGGCAGTTCGAAGGTGTTTACCATCTAGAGTGAACTTTTCTGGAAAAGTTTGCTTTGGCCTGATTTTGTTCAAAAGGACGTCGCACCAGTTCTTTGATTGTGCTTAAATTACATTGGGGCCTTAAGTGAGGAATAGCTTAATTTTGGGTCTGTTACTGTATGGTTTTGATTCAATAAAACCATCAAAACGCTGTGCGTGAAATGAACATAGTGCTGTGCTTTCAAACATGCATCATGTATATTAAGCAGAAAATGGCAAAATAAAAGCTTAATTTAACATTTGAAAGTGAAGAAATTAAGACATAAATATTAGTATTGTAATTTTACAGTTGTACTATAAAATAAAAAGTTTTGTTCCGTTTATGAAATACTTGATTTTTTTATTTTATTTTACAGTATAATAGCATTATTGCAACAGAGAAAACAAATAATTTTTCTGCTGTTTTTTTTTCTAGGCAGATGTAAAAGAAAATCCCCCATTATATTACTCTAGAAACAATAATATTTTTTTTTTCAAATAGACCAATCAACTCATCTGGTGATGAGTTTCATATCACAGAAAATATTGTAATGTCAGTTTTTCCATATGGCAGCATTGTGTGATATGGTAATAAATAAATGAATATCTAAGGTATCATTATTCCACAAACAGACATTATTCTACTTGAATGGCATGCTGAAGTATCATTAGTAAGCCCTTTTTCTCAATCATTATCCAGAGGCTGCCTGCAAAAGTTCAAAACCCTCTTTCATCTCTTCATTTTGGACTTGGTCACAGCTTTGAGGAGCAGGAAGGGCGAGACGTGGTTCCTCAGGGAACAGATTGCAGTCTCTTACATAGGAATTGGAATTGTGAATGGGAAGGTGGAATAATACTGACATAAGAGCAGGTTTTTCACAGGAAAACTGTGTCTGGTCTGTGATATGTGACAGTTGGATGGACTTTTGTCCTTGCTTGTTGATTAAATAACAGACATGGAAAACATTTGATAATCTTTTTGCAGATTGTTTCCTGATATGAATAAGCCCAAAAAGAAAATGATTCCCTGCTTCCTCTATTGCAGCTCAGTGGGCCTGCGGAAAGATTACTATATTGATATTTAAGAATGCAGCCATGGATTGATCTTCCAGACATGGTCAACAAACTATAGATTGTCTTCCTGAAAGAAGACCTATACTCTAGTATAAATAAGTCTTGGTTCACTTTGCCCTAAAGACATAGCCCACCTCTGAAAATCATCCAGCTGAGGTTTAACCAACAGAAGAGCTTTAATCCTCACCAGCCACCTTCACTATGTGTGACTGAATCCTGGGATATGAATACCTGCTTATCAGCTCTGGACCATGCCTGTGTCCTTAAAGTCATGCTCTGTGGTTCAACACCATGACAAAATAATCATGAACGGGGTTTATACCTAAAGGTTTCAGCATGACAAAACAAGATGTACTATTTTGGTGAGTAATCTGGGCCACCTATATCATAAAATGAAGACAGAAACATCATGCTCATCATTTTTTTGAGGGAGCATCAGTGGCAGTTTTTGATCAAACTGCTACTTTTTTCTAAAGTAGCAGTTTTATTATTGTTATTGAAAACATAACTAAACTGAAACACTAAATCATCAAAAAACTAAATAATCTAAAAATAAACAAGTAGCAGGTAGTGTATTTTTAAATGTGGAAAAAAAGTTAGCATTTTAGCACTATTGGTTCCGTTGTCCCAAAATCAATTTTTTTTTTTTTTTTTTTAAATGGGTTTTCGATTAAAGGCCTGAAATAAGGTCCATGCTTATCACAAGCTCAAGATTGTTTCACATTTTATCTTGATAAAGGCAGTTGCTAAGAAGTGGCTAAATGGGACTACAGAGGTTGTCGTGACATTAAACATCATCAGCTGAACGGGTAAACTCATCTACTCTCTAGTCCACCAGATTCTCCTGTCAACCCTCATGGCGAAGACCATCTGAACCACACTCCAATGGTTCAATTCTTACCTCTCAGGTAGGTCCTTCAGAGTGCTGTGGAGAGGTGAGATGTCCAAGATGCAACATCTAGCTACTGGGGTGCCTCAGGGCTCAGTGCTTAGACCACTTCTCTTCCATCTACATGTCAACAACAGGATCTGTCATTTAATGTCATTCTGTATTTCATTGTTTTTTTTCTATCACTGAGATGCTGATGACACACAACTACCTCTCATCCCAGCCAGATGATGCGATGGTAGATGCTCGCATCTTAGTGTGCTTGACAGACATTTCTTGCTAGTTAAAGGACCACCACCTTCAACTCAACCTTGCAAAGCCAACAAAACACTTTACCACAACTTCTCCATTCAGCTAGGTTCATCAACCATATCTCCATCCAGGACAGCCAGGAACCTTGGAGTTGTGATTGATGATCAGTTCTTCACAGACCACATTGATAGAACTGCTCGGACCTGCAGATTTGCCTTATACACTAGGAAGATCAGGCTCTTTCTATTAGAGCATGCCACACAAATCCTTGCCCAAGCTCTTGTTCAATCCAGACTGGACTATTAGTGCTCTCTTGGCAGACTAAAACTAATTGAAAATCAAAATAGAAAAAAATTCTTAAGTAAGCAGTTTGTTTTTATATTGCAAGAGAGTTCAGTGGTGCAGATTTTTTGTAGTGTGAAAAGAGTTTTTGATTGTAGCCTCAGGGTGGAAGAATGATGGCGATTGTGAATCAAGTTACCTGAAGCAAAAGTAAATCCCAAAGAGAAAATCCACAGTCACTGACTCATTTAAAACATTTGACTTGTGGCCTTTTTACTCATCACTGACACACGAAACTTCATCTGAGGGACAGTAATTGTGAAATATTCCACCCTCACAACGCCTAATGAAACAGCAATGAAATTGGCCAGCGGCCACTGTATCATACGGCTCCCACTGATCGGCGGTCGTAAGGGAAATTGTGCATGAGTGTAATGAGAAAACACAAGTGAAATATTATACCAATAATATTACTCCAAAGACAAGTGAAGTTTTGTGGGAGAAGTGAATCTGGCCCCCTGGCACAGCTGTTTGCTGAGGTAAACAGATGAGTCAGGAGATGATGGTGGCCTCAGACAGCCTCAAGAAAGCACAGACCATCCTGCCAAAATCTCCATCCTGAGAGAACAGAGCTGCAGTCTGGGAAAGTCTCAACAGGAATCACATTAGATATTTACACTAGATTCAACTTAAACACAATACATATCAGATTTCTTTTGGAGGTCTTTTTTTTTACTGTGATTTACTGCGAAAGGTTCTTTGGTAAACCCTCTGAAAAACTTACATCTAGCATTGTGAAATCCCATTCATATTTGTAATAAACCTGGATGTTTTATATAGTTTCTAAGCCTGTAATTCAGATTGCTGAAGGCCTATTTCTATCCCTCCAATCCTATACCCTTGCAGAATCCTGCCCCCCTTCCCCAATGCGTGATTAAAAACAAAAAAAAAACAAAAACAAAAACAAAAAACTTTGTTCTAAGCTAATCAAAAGAGCTTTTTTTAAGAGGTTAGTGCTATTCTAAGCTATTAAGCTGTTAGACCGCTAACTGAGAACACAAAGAAATGTTTAATTTGACCATTTTTAGAAATGTGATATGATGTACACTATTCAACAGTTTTATCCTACAGTAAAATTTTGTTTTGAAAGAAATTAATACTTTTACTCAGCAAGGATGCATTAAATGTAGTGAGAGTTAAAACATTTATAAAACAGTTAGTTCCTGTCCTTGATTCTGATTGGTCAATAGCTGTTTCATTCACGATAAAACACGGCTATGACCGCTTCACCCAACGGTTCTGTGTATCACTACACAACACCCTTAGCAACCACTCTTAGCAACGTAAACATATGTTTGTTCTCATTGATATTGTTCAATGAAGCTTACTGTATTATGTAGAACTACAAACCCGATTCCAAAAAAGTTGGGACACTGTACAAAATGTGAATAAAAAAGGAATGCAATGATATGGAAGTTTCAAATTTCAATATTTTATTCAGAATACAACATAGATGACATATCAAATGTTTAAACTGAGAAAATGTATCATTTTAAGGGAAAAATAAGTTGATTTTAAATTTCATGGCATCAACACATCTCAAAAAAGTTGGGACAAGGCCATGTTTACCACTGTGTGGCATCCCCTCTTCTTTTTTTAACAGTCTGCAAACGTCTGGGGACTGAGGAGACAAGTTGCTCAAGTTTAGGAATAAGAATGTTGTCCCGTTCTTGTCTAATACAGGCTTCTAGTTGCTCAACTGTCTTAGGTCTTCTTTGTCGCATCTTCCTCTTTATGATGCGCCAAATGTTTTCTATGGGTGAAAGATCTGGACTGCAGGCTGGCCATTTCAGTACCCGGATCCTCCTTCTACGCAGCCATGATGTTGTAATTGATGCAGTATGTGGTCTGGCATTGTCATGTTGGAAAATGCAAGGTCTTCCCTGAAAGAGACAACGTCTGGATGGGAGCATGTTGTTCTAGAACTTGGATATACCTTTCAGCATTGATGGTGCCTTTCCAGATGTGTAAGCTGCCCATGCCACACGCACTCATGCAACCCCATACCATCAGAGATGCAGGCTTCTGAACTGAGCGCTGATAACAACTTGGGTTGTCCTTGTCCTCTTTAGTCCAGATGACATGGCGTCCCAGTTTTCCAAAAAGAACTGCAAATTTTGATTCGTCTGACCACAGAACAGTTTTCAACTTTGCCACAGTCCATTTTAAATGAGCCTTGGCCCAGAGAAAATGCCTGCGCTTCTGGATCATGTTTAGATATGGCTTCTTTTTGACCTATAGAGTTTTAGCCGGCAACGGTGAATGGCACGGTGGATTGTGTTCACCGACAACGTTTTCTGGAAGTATTCCTGAGCCCATGTTGTGATTTCCATTACAGTAGCATTCCTGTATGTGATGCAGTGCCGTCTAAGGGCCCGAAGATCACGGGCATCCAGTGTGGTTTTCCGGCCTTGACCCTTACTCACAGAGATTGTTCCAGATTCTCTGAATCTTTGGATGATATTATGCACTGTAGATGATGATAACTTCAAACTCTTTGCAATTTTTCTCTGAGAAACTCCTTTCTGATATTGCTCCACTATTTTTCGCCGCAGCATTGGGGGAATTGGTGATCCTCTGCCCATCTTGACTTCTGAGAGACACTGCCACTCTGAGAGGCTCTTTTTATACCCAATCATGTTGCCAATTGACCTAATAAGTTGCAAATTGGTCCTCCAGCTGTTCCTTATATGTACATTTAACTTTTCCGGCCTCTTATTGCTACTTGTCCCAACTTTTTTGGAATGTGTAGCTCTCATGAAATCTAAAATGAGCCAATATTTGGCATGACATTTCAAAATGTCTCACTTTCAACATTTGATATGTTATCTATATTCTATTGTGAATAAAATATAAGTTTATGAGATTTGTAAATTATTGCATTCCTTTTTTATTCACAATTTGTACAGTGTCCCAACTTTTTTGGAATCGGGTTTGTAGAAGAGTATTGTGAGAAAGAGATTGATTGAGCGAGTTTTAAATAGTTTTTGTTTAAATGTCCGATGTATTATCTTGTCCTTTTAACAGTTAAGGGGTTTTCCCGTGACTGACAGTCGCTAGTCAAAGCATTTGTCAGTTGCGTCTTGTTCCATGTTCACAACAATTCAGTATTTTCAATGTAAAAGTGTTCACTAATGACTGACACACTCATAAAGACAGTATTTGCTGCCATCTAATGGCGTAATAATGTAACTTCTGTTGCTGTTCACGGTCAGGGACTATTTTTTCCGGCGGAAGGAAGGCTTTTAGTGAAAGTTTACTTCATGAAAGTTGCATTGACACATATTTTTGGTTTTAATATTTGTATTGTGTGGTAACCGTTTTATAAAAGCAATAAGGTACTTGAGGCTAGTGCTGTATCATGAATAAGTCACAGCTGAAGGGGTTGCAGGCACTCCGCTTCGTGTCGTGCCTAACAACACCCTTCAGCCGTGACTTATTCACGATACAGCACAGCCTTGAGTACCTTATTGCTTACTTATAAATGTTACAAAAATGTCAATTCAAATAAATGCTGTTCTTTTCAATCCTGGAAAAAAGGAAAGCCAATAGAATAGCTTTGATGAAAAAAGGGGATGGGCTCTTGAACAACACCAGTGTTATTTCAGTATCAGGGTCCAGCCAGAAAATCTTTCATACATTTATACATTCATGATGTAAAAGCAACAGTTTTATAATCAAAAGCCATGTTAATTTGGATCATCTGAGATGGAGTAAATAGGGCCAGAAAATGAAGACAATTTCTATCATGCTATATATGCATCAGTAGGGTCAACACTCATATGTATTTATGAGTCTATGCTTGAGAAAATACAAGATATATTGAGGTCAGGCTTAAGGTCAACACTGGTAGAAATCTCCAGCAATTATTTTGAGTCTCACACACTCCATCCAAATGAATCATGCAGAGTGGGTTGGCTGAATGTGGTACACTAAAACACAGCATCACACCTATTCCGGTTTCTGTGTGTAAACAGTAAAATTCGTCAGCTGGATGCATAAAAGTACCACCTAAATTACTAGGCTGAATCACAAGTGATGTTTCTGAATGATAATTAATGAGTGGAGAGCATCTCACATTTGACATGAAAGCTATTGAGATTTACCAAGCACACAAATAATAATCTACATACACAACACAAACACCTCCCCTGCACCAAATATTGCTGAATTCTCCCTTTACTATTTTATGTTTTGAAGTGGTCGTGTTTGAAGTCCTCTTGTAATTAAAAAGCCATTAGTCAGTTGAGACAACTGGAACTGTCACAACATGAGTCTGTGATTTATTAACTTTACCTCCTGATTAAAACAAACTTTGCATGCTGCTTTGTTGACAAAAAAAGTCTTTAGAAATAAATCGAAAATATGACATTTTTGAAGCAGACATATATTAATTTAATTCTGGACTTATGGTAAGCACACTTGAAACCTACTTAGTATTTAAGTCAGTAATGGTAGTGATGCAGAAAAGTAATACCACAGAATTTTTTTTTTTTTTTTTTTTTTTTTTTAACTGACACACTTGAGTTACAACAGAGAATGACTTTAATACTAATAGAACTGATGTTACAAACTTCCCCAATAAATAAGAAAATATTTTTAAAAACATATCTCACACCTCTATACTGTACATACAACTAACAATTTTTAAAAATACAATAGGTGTATATACGTAATGTAATACGTACATTAAAAAAATATGATGTTATAAGCCTGACCTCATATTTTAGGTATCTTGCAAACATTGCATTATTTTGGACACCTTTTTAAAAAATGATTTATTCATGATGATTTATATATTAATTAATTCATATCCATCTGTTTTTCACAATCATTATAGAACAATTCCAGTTGTGGTCCTGGCAAGAACATTAAACAACAACATAACCTTTAATTTTGATAAGTTTAAACAAAAAAAGTTACTAAGTGTACCTTTACACCGTGTCCTAACCAGACGCGATGCGATAAGATTCCAGCGACAAGCAGTCCACACTAGATGCGACGCGACAATGAGAAGCGATTAAATCAATCAAAAACCACAGCCAATCAGAAGAGAGTGTGGGTGGGCTCTGTCGGCAAGAGCACAGCATACACAATGAAATGGGCAAGTACAAAGTAAAATTCATAAATATTACACAATTTAAACATTGTTTAAAGTACATACGGAGTGACTGAACCAATCTTTGTCATATAATATGTTTGTTCGCATTGAGTTGACAGTTTGAACGTTCTTCTGCCCATTTATTTATTTTCAAGATCTGAGGTGAATTAGCCAGTGTTGTTTTCATTACAGCTAAAAAGCTGGGATCACAGAATGATATTCAAACTCACGTTAGACGTTTTTAACATTAAATAAAGCACATAAACGGTACCTGATATTATCATTGCCATACTTTGTGTTGCTGTTCCAGCCGCGACGTCGCGGAGAAATAGAAACCGTTTCTAAAATAAAATATTCGCGTGTCGCCGTCACAGCTGGTTAGGACAAAAACTCCGATTAACATGGAAAAGATACCTTTTATCGCGTGTCGCATTGCGTCTGGTTAGGACAACTTTATAAAAAAGGTTACTACAACTTTTGACAATGGTGTCATCTGTACACGGAAAACTCGAAAAAAGAAAAAGAAGAAAAACTTCTCAGTTTTAAGCATATCGTTGTTGTGTAAACTTACCCTTAAGTTAATGTAAAGATTACAACTTAACATTAACAAAACTCACCAAAATAATCTTTGCAACTTAAAACGATAAATTAGAATTTACTTAGAATAACTTGCAGCTATGCATTGATTTAATAAGCCACCTGAATTTCCTTTTAGAGTGTAGAAACAGCTGTGGAAGTACAAGTCGGATGAACTACACAGGGTGTTTAACCTGTGAATGGTTATGAGAGAACAGGAAACGAGTGTGCATGTAACTATGGAAACAGGTGTGATGATTGAAATCTCTGATGATGGGAATGGGAATTGCTATGTATGGATGTATTATACAGACAAGCCTTTAGGATGAACTGTTCTAATGTTCTGCCTCAGGAGCTGGATGATTTGTAAATCACTGACAGAAAAACACCTGTCAAAGTTGCGTTCTGCTGGTTTCCTTAACTGTTGGGTCCAAAACACCTGAAATGATGCTGAAATTCAACAGCTAGAAAGCAAAACTGATTTGCAAAATGGACTTTGCAAAAGGGTCAGTCAGCATTGTCATGACGTCAGTGTGGAATATGGTCTGTGAAGCATGTGTGGGTGTGCTGCCTGAAGCTGAGACCATGGTTTGCATGGGTTTGGTCGTAGGTCTATTATTTATGAATCAAGTATTAGCTTAGGGTAGCTCACGCATACACGTTTTGAGAGTTGCTGCAATAGGAGTGCAAAAACTGGCTAGTCACCAGGTAGTCCTTACACCACTCCATTATTGTGGAAGTCAATCAATATAATCTATATTTTTTGGAAATCTGTCCATAAGATGAGAGGTAAGCCTTGTGAAACAGGCAGGTCAGTCATAAAGCACTGCAAAGTGAGAGTACGAGTGATTAGAGATAGATAGACATTGCCGGGATCACTTAGATTGTGCACACACAGGTCTGACATTTACTTAGGTTGTCATGTCCTTGTCTGGTGATGACCACCAAAACTTCCTAACAAGGATGGGTGTTATTTTAATAGCAAGAGGAATCAGGTTCAAGGATGTATGCGCCCAATAAATTCAGAGACAAAATAAGAACATATAGATCGCAGGTGCAGACACAGCGTGGGTTTATCCAATGACAGCTGGATGTCTTCAATTATCTCTCGTTGTACTAGGGTTAGGATCATGTGGGCAACTGCACTCAAATAATATGGAAAGACTGTCACCTTTGGTATTCACAGAATCTGCTCAATGAATTTGTGAATTTAAGTCTGCTTTAAAGACCAAGAGCTCTTTAAAGCTGTTGTAAATGCCTCATTTAGTAAGTGTCTTTTTTTGTGAGAAGAAAACACAAGGAAATCATTTGTCTGGACTATATTGTGTCTTTGTGTCCCTAAATATGTTTCAATGTCACTCTGTCGCCTACCGAACTAGGGGCTGTTTACACTACACCATTTTCAAATAAAAACGGCAACCGTTTTATGCGTTTTGGCCATTCATTTACACGACAACAGTGTTTTGGGGGTCTTCCCTGTTGAAAAAACTAGCATATGCTGGTAAGGTATGTTTTGAAGCATGGCAGCTGGTTTGAGCTGGTTTATGCTAGTCCTTAGTTGGTCATGAGCTGGTTTAAGCTGGTCTTGAGCTGGTATAAGCTGGTCCTGAGCTGGAGCTAGTTGCTTAGGACCATCTTAGGACCAGCACTTGACCAGCTTATACTAGCTCATGACCAGCTCATGAAATAAGGACCAGCACAAACCAGCTCAAACCAGGTGCCATGTTTCAAAACATACCTAACCAGCATATGCTGGTTTTTTCAACAGGGTTAAAATGCAAACTTTTGAAAACAGATTTTAAAGTGCAAGTTTTTGAAAACAACACTGAATTTGTGAAAACGGTGACGTCATGCGCATGTATACTACGTGTTCAGTTTATAAGCGCATAATGTTTCTTTGCAAAATGACATCGGCAACTATTGGCCTGGCATGAATAATACAGCATTTTTAGTCATTTTCATGGATCTGTGTGAACGGAGATAGTTTTGACAACATTGTCGTCTGTATGGGAAAAACGCAAAGAAAAAACTTTTCCATTCTTAGTACATCGTTGTCGTGTAAACATACCCAAATTCGTTCAGTCACATCCTCCTTAATGCCTTGAAATCAAGCACTGCACTGCAGAAGATGCTGAAATTTTATCACAGTATCGGATTTTATTGAAACTACAAAAACTACAAAAGGCCTACAAAGATGGAAAACAGAACAGGAAGCAGGAAGTATAACAAACGTCTATGGACAATATATGACATAAATAGATTAACAGTGACAGTAAAGACATTTATAACATTACATAAGGTTTCTATTTCAAATAAACGTTTCTATTTATCAAAAATGTATTACGGTTTCCAGAAAAATATTGAAAAGCACAACTGTTTTTAACATTGATAATAATAAGAAATGTTTCTTGAGCATCAAATCAGCATATTAGAATGATTTCTGAAGGATCATGTGACACTAAAGACTGGAGTAATGATGCTGAAAAGTCAGCTTTGCCAACACAAAAATAAATTAATGACTTCTTCATACATATGAAATTACTTGTATTAGTAGCTATGATTTTTGTTTTGTTTTAACTGGCAGGACATTGTGTTGATCACTTTCCTATTATGCATTATAAAACGGTTAGTTCCTGTCCTTGATTCTGATTGGTCAATAGCTGTGTTTTATTCACGATAAAACACGGCTATGACCACTTCACCCAACGGTTCTGTGGATAACTACACAACACCCTTAGCAACGTAAACTGTATGTTTGCAATTGATATTGTTCATTGAAGCTTACTGTATTATGTAGAAGAGTGTTGTGAGAAAAAGATCGATTGAGCTTATTGAGTTTATTACCTGCATTCAGATTTAGCATTATCCTTCAGGTCAGTCCTATGTTCATAATAAAAAAATCAGTTTAAATGTCCGATGTATTATTTAATGTTTTCCTGTGACTGACAGCGCTAGTCAAAGTTCAGTCTTTTCAACAATATTGAACTTTTCAGTCAACAACAATTCAGTCTTTTCAATGTAAAAGTCTTCGCTACTGACTGACACACTCATAAAGACAGTCTTTGCCGCCATCTAATGGCGTAATAATGTAACTTCTGTTGCTGTTCACGATCAGGGACTATTTTTTTCCGGAGGAAGGAAGGCTTTTAGTGAAAGTTTACTTCATGAAAGTTGCACTGATACATATTTCTGGCTTTAATATTTGTATTGTGTGGTAACCGTTTTATAAAAGCAATAAGGTACTCGAGGCTAGTGCTGTATCGTGAATAAGTCACGGCTGAAGGGCAACTGGCAAACTGATTATCATTGGAAACTTACCATGTCATGCCTGGCTAGGAATAGTGTGATCTGTCTGTTGTTTATCTGACACCAACATCCCCAATTCATTCCATCATTCAACTCTTTGTCTTGTTTTCCTTGAAAATAGTAAAACTCACATCAGCATGATCCCTCAGGTGAAGCAGTGGACTCATGCAGAGCAGGTATCACATTTCATTTCCTTTTCAATTACCGTTAGAGTGGCAGTGGGCTGTGCCCCGGCAAGCCAGCTGAGAAAGGCCAGCTCTGATGGTGAGGTTTGGCTGCTCAATCACAGTCTGGTGGAGCAGAGGAGCAAAGGCAGCATGCCAGATGAAACACAATAATGACTTCTCAAATGCTACAACTGCACAGAGGAAATGGAGAAAGAAAATCGGACAACTTGTTCTGTGTTTTTTTTCCATTTCCGCTGAGAGAGAGAGATGTGAGGGAGAAGGATGTAATAGGAAGTGAAGGGCAGATGAGGAAAGGAGTAAAAGAGAGTCTTATGGAAATCTCGGACGGAACAAATTGAAGAATTTGACAATATCTCTGACAGTTTACTCATTATAGCTGAGATGTGCCCTGCGAGTATTATAGCACTGTCAGTCAGAACCACGCTAATCAGAAGCATGAAATATGTGATTAATAAAACATTACTCTGCATTATGTTTTGTCTTTGACTTCTCTTCAAAATATAATACAAAACCTATTAATGTGTTAAAGACATTCTGAACTGAACTAATTTTACTTCTGTAATGTGACATTTTTAAGTGAAAAAAAAAAAGAGAATTCTATGAAAAATGGCAGGATATGGATTGATTGGGTAAAAAAAGTGGGCGTTATATATCAGATTGGAGCTGCAGATGCGAGTTTGCTAGAACATATTTAACTTTTGAAATAATGGAAGGAGAGACAGATCTTTTTTTGTTCTATATTGTGACTTATTTCCGAGTGAAAAGGTTTTTTTGAAAAAGAAAAAAAAGTAGGGCGGTGACCTGGTTCTATCCAACAGTTGTTGATTGGACGGACTAAATGATTAGATAAGTCCGGCATACATCACCAGAGAAAAGTCTAATGTTTCACTGGAAGATCGACTTTGATTTTGATGAAAGATTTTGACATTTTGATTCAACTATTTTGAGGTTAAAAAAAAAGGCAAAATGAAACATATTAGGCTAAATTGAGTAATCATTCACAATAAGATTACTAACATGCATTTTTCTTTTAAATCGATCTACCAAGAAATATATCAATTTTTATTTCATGCCAACTTTAATCAATAGCAGGCCTATATGTGACATCAGTGGAAAATTAAGTCCAAAACAGTCATTTTTTCTTTCAAAAATCATGCACCAATAAATGGTTCACAATAACACCAGAAACATGCACTAGGAAAATAAACCGTCAGTTTTGAAATATGAAGTTTATATGCACATGACAAAGGTATCTCATAAGCTGGCTATCATGACTGAGACTGTGTAGTCAAAAGTAATGCCCATCAGATATTCAACTGTTTTATGTTTGCTCTTAGAAACATCGCACAAGAGTGAAATTGCACATCAAATAAAACCCACTGAGTGGAATAATATTGGTACTGTGTACACTGAAGGAAGGTTTGAACTGTGGCTCAGGTGCAATATATCAGACAAGAGATTTTATCTAAATGAATTCTAGAGACAATATGCGCAAGAGCTACAATGACAATCCTAAGAATGAAATGAGATTCCATGAGATTCCCCTAATCCATATATATAGACAAACTGAATTATTGTAAAGTCGTCTTTGGCTGTTTTAATTGTTTTTGTCCAACTTATACATTATTATATGTTTTGTTTTATTACAGTAGACATATACAGTATAATAAGCAATATATACATTCACCAGCCACTTTATTAGGTACACCTTGCTAGTACCGGGTTAGACCCCATTTTGCCATGAGAACTGCCTCAATTCTTTAAGGCATAAATTCAACAAGGTGCTGGAAAAATTCTGCAGAGATTATAGTATAGTGAACTCATAGTCCTGTTCAAGAAACCAGTTTGAGATGATTTGAGCTTGTGACATGGTGCATTATCCTGCTGGAAGTAGACATCTGAAGATGAGTACTCTGTGGTTATAAAGGGGATGGACATGGTCAGCAACAATACTCAGGTAGGCTGTGGTGTTTAAACGATGCTCAATTGGTACTAAGGGGCCCAAAATGTGTCAAGAAAATATCCTCCACACCATTACACCACCAGCAGCCTGAACCATTGACACAAGGCAGGATGGATCAATGCTTTCATGTTGTTTACACCAAATTCTGATCCTACCATCTGAATGTCACAGCAAAAATCAAGACTCATCAGACCAGGCAACGTTTTTCCAATCTTCTATTGTCCAATTTTGGTAAGCTCATGCGAATTGTAACCTCAGTTTCTAGTTCTTAGCTGACAGGAATGGCACTTTTGCTGCTGTAGCCCATCTGTTTCCAGGTTGGACATTTTGTGCATTCAGAGATGCTCTTCTGCATACCTGGGTTGTAACGAGTGGTCATTTGAGTTTCAACAAGGCATTTTCGCCCACAGAACTGCCGCTCACTGGTTATTTTCTCTTTTTCTGACCATTCTCTGTAAACTCTAGAGAGGGTTGTGTGTGAAAGTCCCAGTAGATCAGCAGTTTCTGAAATAGACCAGTCCATCTGGCATCAACAACCATGCCACATTCAAAGTCACTTAAATCACCTTGCTTCCCCATTCTGCTCAGTTTGAAATTCAGCAGACTGTCTTGACCATGTCTACATGCCTAAATGCGTTGAGTTGCTGCCACATGATTGGCTAATTAGATATTTGCATTAACAAGCAGTTGAACAGGTGTACCTAATAAAGTGGCCACCAAGTGTAAGTCACGGTTTAGTACGTATACCTTACCTTTGGGGTCACGGTTTGATACGAGTTTGGTACAACAGGAAAAAGCAACAAATCCCCATTTATTTTGAACAGACAGTAGTGCAAATTACAGTTTGTTTCACCTATAGCGGCGTTTAGTCCCCCTGAGGTAGTTGGTACAGTACAGCCTCCTTTAGATTGCCCAATGCTGCATGGTAAAAATGTTTTCAAAATTATTGGTTTGATTAAAGTGGTGTGCATAGCCTAAACTGTCATTGTCTTTGTGCGTGAGAGTTCATTAACATGTGGTGACAATGGCTGATGCACAAAGTTCAATATTACTCTTTTTCAAGAAATCACAGAAAGATGACCGTAAACGAAGAAAACTACCATCAACATCTGAGCCTACTTCACCTTTCCATGACGAGACAACGAGTGAAGCGGCACATGAGGCTTCCCATTTCTGGGACACGCATATTTCATCACTGGAGTGAGACTTCCATGACACAAATCGTCTCATTATAACAGCGGAAACAACTTAAAATACTCCGTCATTTATGGACATACAGATAAGAGTAAGATATCATTGGAAACTGTAAAGCTGTTTTTATTTGTGTACACTCACAATAAAAACATTGTGCTTTTGTAAAATAAAGAAGGCCGCTTTTCTGCCATTCCTGGTTTCCTTTCCATGAAGTTTGTGTAGCACTCGCAAAAATTAATCGAAATTCATCGTATAGAATACTAGCAAACTCTTGCGTGCCATTCTGAACTCTTGTTTTTGTAAACATTTCAATTCTTCTTTCAATAATGGAAGTATATTCACTTGTGGTCTCAAACCTTTGGCCCCTACTATATGCTGTTGTACAATTGCTTGCTATGATCTCTATTTAGGGATTGCTGTATTAATAGTATTGAAGTAACTCTTTCATGAGAGCTAAGCATTTTGGCATGTCAAAAATCTTTGGTTTGCTTACTAGAGGGGCATTACAAGCTTTTGAAACGTGCAAATACTGTTTGTTTTATCTTGAGAAGCCAGCTGCTAAAGCAAGGCTGGATATGGGAATTGAAAACAAATGCAATTTGCAGATTTATTTTCTCCTCTGTCACACAATCCCCTTCAATGTCACTGTCATTTTGTGTGCTGCATGCCTGCTCACTATAGCTATGCTTTTTTTATAAACAACCAAAAAATCCATTCTTCTCATGAGCTCATGCTATTGAAACTGGGTTACATGCTTTGTCAAGTGCAAACCCTCACAGAATTGTAATCAATATACACAATATACAAGTTAAAAAGAACTAAATCAAAATGGGCCTGAACTATTATTCTTAAAGGTAAAGTGTGGAAATTGAATGTGCAAAGACAACTACAAGTAAACCACCTGAAGATTGACGTCCATGAATACTGTAAACACTGGTGATTTCAAAAGGACTTTTGTATGAGCCAAGGTCAAGGTTTGGCTGGTTAGCTTGACTCTAATAAATTTTGATGGGTTTAAAATAATTATTTTTTAAATAATTGAAAGAAAACTGTACACATTATCTTCTGAGTTTAATAGAAGTTAAAGAATTAGTTCACTTCTGAATGAAAATTTCCTGATAATTTACTCACCCCCATGTCATCCAAGATGTTCATGTCTTTCTTTCTTCAGCCGAAAAGAAATTAAGGTTTTTGAGGAAAACATTCCAGGATTCTTCTCCATATAGTGGACTACAGTGGAGTTCACTGGGTGGAAGGTCCAAATTGCAGTTTCAGTGCAGCTACAAAGGGCTCTACATGATCCCAGGCGAGGAATTAGGGTGTTATCTAGCGAAACGATCAGTCATTTTCTTTAAAAAAAATATATAAAAATATACCTTAACCACAAATGCTCGTCTTGCACTAGCTTTGCGATCCGCACGCATTACGTAAGCACGTCCTGATATTGCTGAGTTAGATGCGTTCCTGGGTCAACATATTTTGTTGATCCTGGAACAACATTCTAGTCTGAAAATGTAGTCTTAACCCTATTCCTACCCCTAAACCTAACCCTACTCATAAGTTATCCCAAAAATGATAGATGAATAACACTGATGTAGAAGCACCAATTTTTCACCAATGATTTTAAGCCTAAACTTGACATAATCTGTAAACTTGTCCCTCAAATCTGATTGGTTGATTTGAATGTTGTTCCAGGATCAACAAAAATGTTGACCCAGGAACATGTTGAACTCAGCAATATCAGGTTATGCCATTACGTAATCACATTACAAAGGTCATACGTGATGTACCGATCCAGTGTCTACAAAACGAATGTGCAAAGATTAAGCTAAACGGATTAAGCTAAAAAAGGTAAAACAACAATATAGGACGATTTTGAAGTTGGAGGAGAAAATTAGATGTTTTTTGCCCTATCGCGGTACTGCATCGCAGAGCAGTGCAAGACAAGCATTTGTGGTTTAAAAAGTATATACTTTTTTTCTTTTTTTTTTTTTTTTTTTTTTTTAAAATGACTGATCGTTTCACTAGATAAGACCCTTATTCCTTGGCTGGGATCGCGTAGAGCCCTTCGAAGCTGCACTGAATTGGCAATTTGGACCTTCCACTCGGTGAACCCCACTGAAGTCCACTATATGGAGAAAAATCCTGGAATGTTTTCCTCAAAAACCTTAATTTCTTTTCAACTGAAGAAAGAAAGACATGAACATTTTGGATGACATGGGGGTGATGAAATTTTCAGGAAATTTTAATTCAGAAGTGAACTAATCCTTTAAGCTCAATCAGCAGCACTTGTGGCATAATGTTAAATTTCACAAAAATGATTTAGATTAGTCCCTTCTTTTCTACCTAAAAAGCAAAAATCTGGTTTACAGTTGAGACACTAATAATGGAAGTGAAAGTGGGCAATGTGCAAGCATTAAAATACTCAAAAGCAACAAGACATCACCAACTACTGGCAGGGCATGAATAATAAAGTTTTTTTTTTTTACATTTTCGAGGAACCATGTGAACGGGAACCATGTGAACAGGGACCCATGTTAACGTTAGCATCGCGAAAACTGTAAAGGAAAAACTTTACCGTTTTTAGTACATTGTTGTTATGTAAACGTACTACATTTAAACTACAATACATTTGCAATTTACATGCAATTAAGTGTACAAAAGCATTACATTCAGTTTGCACCTAAGTATTTTCTTTTAAATATATCATTTCCTTCCTATCTATTTCCCGTATCATTTTTAAAAGTGTGCTTTTTTACTAGGGTCTGCATTTAAATCCACTATAAATTGGCCCCATTTACTTCCAGGGTAAACACTTCACTATAACCTCATTTATCTTTTAAAAGGAAAGGTGGAAAGGTCGAAATTAATTTTTGTGGTAACCAACATTATGCCACAAATGCCGTAAACTGAGGTTATCTTGTATTGAACAAAGAATATTTCTGTAAGGCTACTAAATTTGTTTGAGAAGCCACATGGCATAAGGAGAATTTAAATCCAAGCTCCAAACAGATTCATACTACATAACGTGTAGTACTAGCGACAATGATGTCACTGATGATGTAAAGAGACAATCTCCACAATCTCTTTACACATATTTTTACTTTAAATACTCCTCTGTGGGATGCTGTTACATATCTTGAAATCATATTATTAAACTGAGTCACTGTCTGGTTCCTCTTCACAAGGGAGAGTCACGCACAGCTTGGTGTCCTTTTCTAGCAAGCAGCAAGTGATCAAGGGCTCACGTCACACTCCACATGGCCAAAGACAGAGATCAGCCAGGCCTGACAGAAGGTTGGGGGAGTGACGGCTGTATCTCTCCAGACTATGAGCTCATGGAGTGTCTCTGGGAAAAGTGCATGGCCTAAAAACTAAAAAAAAAAAAATTTCGTGTATTGTTTTTTTTTTTTCTACAGTTATTTTAAAATAAATATTTGAGAAAATATTTTTTTTTTAATCAATATCTTTTTTAAAATGTACACATATAAGTACATTTTAGCGTATTCTATAATATGCCAATATTTTAATTTGCATACATTCATTATAGAAAAATTTGAATGCGCGAGAAAATGTTTTGTGACATGGTTCATGCTATAGCATGTCAAAACATAAAACATTGGTTTATTACATTTTAGCGTTTTATTAATTTTTCTTTTTTAAAAATATTTAAAAAATATTATTATTATTAAAAAAAAAAAAAGAAAAGTCAAGATTTTAAGTTTTGCTATTTTTTGGCAATAAATGACTATGCATTTCCAACACATATTTGCATATCTGCAGCTTTTTATCATTCACAATATATAATAACTTAATTCCCCCCTTTTTTACACTTGCATGAACATTTATAATGAATTAACCAAGGCAGAAGGGATATAATAGGATGTATGGAATGACTGAAGGCTATAACAACTTCTGCGAACACACTGTCTGAGAACAATGATTTAAAACTTGTTTAATATTTGGTTTTATCTGTCAGGTGACCTTTTCTCAGGGCCGCACAGCTCTATTCTACTGCAGCCAGAATCCATAAATCCTACAGTGACTATTCATTCAAGATATACTGCCGCATCTAAAACAGTCTGGCCAAGAAGTAAAGTATTGACATGTTAAATTGAGCGTGATGTTTCATTGCTCGCCAATTGCTATTCTTCCTAAGTCAAAGTGACGCAGTCAGGGCTTTTTCAATGCCATGGTCGGATCAGGAGCTGCCAGCTGTGCTCTCTGAGACACTCGTGCAGAGTTCTGTCTCTCTAAACAAACTTTAGAAAAGTCCCAGAGGAACGACTGAACTATTTACAGCAGTCTTTAAAGATACAAAGAGAAAAGAGCCATGATTCCCATGACAGCCAATTGTGAAAAAGAAGCTTTCTGTGGCTCGGACTAACATCAAAAGCAAATGAGCTAGATTTCTCAGGTGGCAGATGGTGCTTTCAAAAACACTGTTAAAATTCCAGATTAACACCAGCTCCAAAAATAAATGATCTATGACAAACTTTGCGTAAGTTTATGCATGATCAAGGCCCCTCACTGTGATGGTGATAACAGAGGACTAAAAAAATAAACAATAGCTGAGGATGCAAATGGATTCGCTGTGTGGAGTTTATGAATACAGAGGGGTCTAAAAGTCTGAGGGGCCGTTTACACGTCAACATTTTCAACTAAAAACGGAAAACCTTTTATGCGTTTTGGCTGTTCATTTACATGACAATGGCGTTTTGAGGGCCTGAAAATGCAAAACTTTGAAAACGGGTTTCAAAGGTGCAAGTTTTTGAAAATGACACCATTATCGTCTCCATGTAAACTACAAAAATGTGAATGTGTGAAAACGCTGACATCATGCGCATGTGTATTATGTGTTCAGTCTCTATAGGCGCGCAGTGTTTCTTTACAAAGTGACATCGCCATCTACTGTCCTGGCAGCAGAATACAGCGTTTTTAGTCATTTTCATAGATCTGTGTGAACAAGGATGGATAGAACGATAGTTAGAACGATAGATAGAACGATAGATAGATAGATAGATAGATAGATAGATAGAATTTCAAGATATAAAGGCAATTATTTATTCATGAAATTAGAGCTGAGAAAATATCTGTTTTAGTTTCTGAAACACATACTGTCTGCTCTCCAGAAAGAAAGAACCTGCTGGGATGCACAACAGAAAAAATGGTATAATTCACTATGTATTGACCTTTAAACAATGGGATGCATCTCTTGAGCAAACCATCATTCAGCTTCAGCTGTCCTTTTTACAACTTTAAGCATCATGCTGTAGAAGAAAATAAGGGTTAGAGGGAAAAAACAGAAAGACGACACTCTTCCCTGGCTGTATGTTTTGAAAATCACTCTACTAAGTCAATAGGACCTGGAAAATGAAATTAGGCCATTATGCACCTGGTTACCATGGCAATAACAAGACCAAGTGATCCCTTAGTGTCTCTCAAGTACTTTACGGATGGCCTCATTGACTAGTGCATTCTGATAACCCTCATTCCTGCAACGGTTCTGCTGTTTTCATGAGAATTTGCTCAGAACGTGAATATTCCAAAAGGAGCCATGAGCCTGTTTTTTTTTTTTTTTTTTTAATTGCATCAGTGGTTCTTTTTTTCCTAGGTTACAATTTCTGCCACCTTAGGCAGGTCTATTTGTCCTCCAAAAGACAAACAATGCAGATTGCTCGTTCATCTGCATCAGTATGTAATTAGCTTATTCTGAGCTGTGGTCTTGATTGCCGTGCCAAATGCCCATAAGGACCGACTTTGTCTCAGTGATCATATAATTCTGTAAATACAGACCATACAAAACAAGAGATTAAACCAGAATATAACACAATAAAATTGATTTATATTATCCCTCTTGAGATATGTAAGCCTGTCTGTGGTTTGAAGGTCTGATTGAAAACCCTGCGTCTTTACAATCAATGGAATGAACGTCTCAGGTTATGCGTGTAACCATGGTTCCCTGAGAATAGGGAACGAGACACTGTGTCCCCTAGGGGTCGCTATGGCGGAACTTCTCGAGAACGGAGGCCTCAAGGAAGACTCTAAAGCTGTGTCCCAATTCAGGGGCTGCACACTTCGAAGTGCATGAAAGGGGCGGGCCTTTGAAGTGGAGGAAGGTCTAATTGAGGTGCAGGGTTGCCAGGTCTGCGTAACAAAACCATCCCAAAAGTAGCGTAATCACGGCACAAGTGTAAAAGTAGCCCAATTTCAGAGCCGAGCGTCGTTACATGGCCTAGCAGCTAACAGCAGATGTTTGTGAGGGGATTTTAATAAGGGAAATTGATGCAGAAAGGTTTTATGACTTTTTATTGGGTTTTGACATGCTTCAATGCCGGCGACGACGGGAAACCATATAAACAGGTAAAATATGTATGGTTAAACTGTGTAATGTCAGTTTTATATCATTAGCAACTATTAGTTAACCTTGCTTATTTCTTATGTGAAATGTAACGTTAACTGTGAAAATATGTTTTCACATTCCTACATTTACTCTGTATTTAAGTCTAAATTTAAACTACAGCGTATTACAGAAAAGTTCTATCTTAGGTCTTAATTTAAGATAAGATAAGTTAATTTAGGATTTTTCACAAATTCGTATTACAGTAGCAAATCTTAACTTGATATTATCCTATCTTACAAAATCACATCTAATCTGTAGTTAGGAAATCTTAAAGGTGCAATATGTAATATTTTTTTGTCCGCTAGAGGTCGCTAGAGGCCTATTCAAAACAAAGGCGTAGCTTGATGACGGCAAGTTTGAGCGCGGAATCTTGGGACATGTGGTCTTCACCTCAACGGCCGGTGGAAAAGAATTGGGATAGGACTCGGGAAGAAATCTTGTTCATGGATGCGATTATTAACGTTACTGTAGTATGAAGCAGAGCAGGACAGAGTTTTGTGGGAGCTGAACGAGGCCGCTGGAGCGATTGCGCAACACACGCCTCACGAGCAGCAGAACTTTTATTATGCCGCAGTCGCCGGCGCCACTTCCGCTTTTCCGGTCATGAGTATGAGGTAACGCAGATATGTTTAATATATTAGATTACGGAGCCCCGCACATGACATGCAAGAAAAAAAATTAAATCGTGCGCACGATTTACGATTTCGTTCCCTTGATTAATAAAATCATGCGCATGATTTATAAATCGAGGGAACGAAATAGTGAATCGTGCGCACGTTTTAGTAAATCGAGGGAACGAAATAATTAATCGCGTGCACGATTTAGCCTACTATTTTTTTCCTGCATATCATGTCCGGGGCTCCGTATTAGATACATTTGAGTGTGGTGAAAATGTTATAACATTACCCTGTGCGTTCGCTCGGCGGCTGCTGTGAGACACTTGTTCCACACTGCAGTAAGATAGGTCGATATTAGAATATCATATTAAATGCTGGATGGCTTGTGTTGATAAATGTCATGCAATTAATTTTAAATCGTATTGTATGATGGAGAAAATGCTGTATTACTGTTACTAAAAATAAAGCTGCATCTGATTATGCTATGTTAGCTACTTGACAAAATAGTGTTTTTCTCTGAGGCATGGTAAAGCATGGTACTCGCAAATTAAATTTAAAAATTAGATTTAAACAATAAGACTAAACGTGTTGAGCTATATAACAATAATTAGTTTTCTGTCTATAAATATATCAAAACAGTTGTTCCCTTGTCTATTAAAACATATAACATCTTTGGTGTTTCCATGGTTTCTACCAAAGCCACTGGAAGGCAAGCCTGCAACCTTTAGCTAAAAAAGCGTAACGGCTAATGCTAATGCTCCACCTCTGGCTGTAGGCAGGGAATGAGACCAGAGGCTGTTTTTTGAATGGATGTCAATGGATGAGAGGCTTTACTATACTGATTAAACAGCTTTTGTGGGGAAATAGCTAATAAGTTTATTAATCTACAGCCTGTTTGCTAATCTTCAGCATGTTTTACACCAAACTATACAAATACTGAAACTATATGTAGATTTTAGCTTGATAAAAATGTATTTTTTTAAGAGAAGGCAGACTAGGAAATGTTGCGACTGATGTCACTGCCATTACACGATAGGCTGAGAGGTGCTGCACGAGATTAAGTTAGCCGTTGCGCTTTCTCCAATGGTAAGAGATACCGACCCTCCTATCTCCCTATAATGATACGATCTCTGTTTATAAAACCGGAAACCGAGGGTAACGCGGGTATGACGCAATTGACAGGCGACTCCTCACACGTCCCGGAGCCTTGGTTAAAATTGCAATTTTCTCACGATTTACAAATAGTTGGAAACATTTGGGATATTGTAAATACTCAAGTAAACAAAATATATAACACTGGCCTAGTGGTTTTTGGATATTTTACTGCAAAATTCTTACACATTGCACCTTTAAACCAGTACATCAAGTTCAGTAATCAACTGTCAGGTCTGTTACCAAGCAACCAATGACCCGCAAACTGCTTCTGAGGTAAATCCGACTTTGGGTAAACCTAAAATCAAAATGGAGAAACTACGGCATGCCTTTAATTTCAGTGCGCCAGAGATTGAAATTTTGATAAGCTGCTCTGTTGAAAAGGTAAAGCCTGTTTTATTCAGCAAGTTTTCACCTTCGCTCACTCACGAAGATAAGGAAAGAGTGGGCAAAAGTTGCTGAAAATGCGTCTGCGGTGTCTGCCGTTTCTCGTAGTGCATTAAATGTCGCTGCTCTTCTTCATATATAATTAATAAATGTAACGCCATTTTCGGAAAAAAAAGCTTTTGCACTGTGATTTTTACCGTTGGATTTCAAAAAGGTTTGAAGTTAGGACACGGGGTTGTCCTAAAGTGAAGACAGCTTTTAGGATTTTTTGTTGAGTTAGGTTGCTTCTGTAATGCCCGTTTCTTATCCATAGTTAAGATAAGATTATGCACTTAAGAAATGTCATTCTGTAATAGCTTTTGTCCTAAATGAGGTCCTAACTGAAATTGCCAGATCTCTCTGTTATATACCCAAAGTGGGATTTTAGGATTGTATTTTTAGGATAAAAATTAAATTCTTTAGGATTTTATTCAACTCCACTCCATCTCAGAGACAAATATTGTATTTATGAAAAACTGACGTTTTGGACATCATGGACATTACAGTTTGATTTAGATATTACATATTGGTGAAACCGGGGAATAACATTTATATGTGAATTCACACAGAACTCCTGTCGTCTCCGGCACGCAGTGAATTATGGGATAGGGTAGACCGAGAAGTCAGAGATTGTTTATTATAGGGAGATAAGGGAGATAGGTCTGTATCTCTTACCATTGGAGAAAGCGTAAGGGCTAACTTAATCTCGTGCAGCACCTCTCAGCCTATCGTGTAATGGCAGTGACATCAGTCGCAACATTACCTAGTCTGCCTTCTCTTAAAAAAAATAATTTTTATCAAGCTAAAATCTACATATAGTTCCCAATGAAAGTATTGTTTAGTGTAAAACATGCTGAAGATTAGCAAACAGGCTGTTGATTAATTAAATGATTAGCTATTTCCCCACAAAAGCTGTTTAATCAGTATAGTGAAGCCTCTCATCCATTGACATCCATTCAAAAAACAGCCTCTGGTCTCCTTTCCTGCGTACCGCCAGAGGTGAAGCGTTAGCATTAGCCGTTACGCTTTTTTGGCTAAAGGTTGCAGGCTTGCCTTCCAGTGGCTTTGGCGAAGTGTCTTGAGATGTACAGTACGCTTCATTTCAGGGGTGCATTTGAAGTCGCTTTCGAATTACGCCAGCCCTCGTCGCGCTGCGGTGACGCATTTGCACTTCAAAGGCCGCTCAAACATGCATTTTAGTCTGGGCTTAACACACTCGTATTAAAGTAAGCAGCCAAGGAGGCTCAAGAGAGCCTAACTACCTAGCACACTACCCTACTGCCTAGCTGAGCACTAGGAGCGGAGGCCTCACCATCTCTTATCGAGAGGAGGCCTAACAACGTTCCACACTCAGGATATCTTGCAAGGAGGCTCACAAAGAGCCTACAACCTGATACTGCTATCGTGGCAGAGCTCTAAAGAGTGGAGTCCTAAACAAAAACAGCTCTCACAAATGAGAGGAGGCCTAATAACGCTCATATTAGCCAAGGAGGCTCAAAGAGAGTCTGATAACTTAGCAAATAATAGCCCAGCTCTAGGAGCGGAGGCCTCAGCATAATGACTCTCTAATCGAGAGGAGGCCTAACAACATTCCACACTCAGGATGTCTAGCAAGGAGGCTCACAGAGAGCCTTCAACTCAAACCGTTACCCTGGTGGAGCCCTGGAGAGTGGAGACCTAAATAAATATAACTCTCGCTAGCAAGAAGAGGCCAGACAACACCCGCAGTAGCCAAGGAGGCTCAGAGAGAGCCTAACAACTTAGCAAATGTAGCCGAGCTCTAGGAGTGGAGGCCTCAAATGACAACTCTCTAAATTGAGAGGAGACCTAACAACATCCAAATACTCAGGATATCCTGCAAGGAGGCTCACAGAGAACTATAACTTGCATTCAGAGGTGGGTAGTAACGAAATACATTTACTTCGTTACATTTACTTGAGTAGTTTTTTGGAAAATGTGTACTTTTTAGAGTAGATTTAAATGTGGGTACTTTATTTTAATGCAATACTGTACATGCTAAGAAATGCGTAGTTTATTCCAAGCGCGCTGTCTTTTTTTCATAAACGATGCCCCATTCACAAATGAATCGCTCTTTTGATGTAGCATTTCTTTACCGTTTTTTATGGACAAATATCTTAATTTATACATTAAATAAGCTACCATTGTTCAGAGAGTATGAAATGAATATCCGCCGTCCCGCAATCATTTGTGGGTAGCCTATCTATTGCGCAGTGGCGGCGCCGGCGAGCTGTTTGTCTTGAAAATTAACGCCTTTGAGGAGACACAGTTAACCAGTTTCCATGCGCCTGCAGAAATATACATTGATTACAATTTGGAGAAAAGACGGAAGATGATCCGTCAGTGTGCATTTGATCATTGTTTGTGTTCAGTTGTTCAGCGCTAAGGTTATGAGCGCGAGCACATGTAATTAAGAGTTTTCTCACTTTCTGCTTTAAAATGTAGCTGTAGCCTATACGTTATCATTATACAAAGCAAAGGACATGCAATGATATTTGGGCTACAGATGCCAGAAATAATGCTTGTCTCTTCTGTGTTTGTTGCAAAGATATCTAATTATGATAATAATTTAAATATCTACCTAAATAATAACATGCTATTGTATTGTTGTGTGTGTGTGTGTGTGTGTGTGTATATATATATATATATATATATAGGATACTTTTTTACTCTTACTCAAGTAACTATTAAGATGATTACTTTCACTTTTACTTTGAGTAAATATTTCTATAAATACTTGTACTTTTACTTGAGTACAGTTTTTGGATACTCTACCCTCCTCTGCTTGCACTCGATATCCAAACTAAGATCCAGGGAAGTGTAGACCTCAGAAAAATATCACCCTTGTGAGAGAAGGCCTAGCAACACTAAAAAACACTGCTTTCAATACAGCATGATGCTGCTGTTAGCAGATTCTATAAATGCAGTAGCCAAGGAGGCTCAAAGAGAGCCTAACAACTTGACAACACTGCTAGAAAAAGCAGGGGCCTCACAGGCATAATGCGCTTCCTATAGTAATGGCTAAGGAGGCTAAAAAGCCTAACAACTCAGCATCACCAGTAGGTGGAGCTCTACAGACGGAGGGCTCGAATATTGGCCTAGCAACGTCCAAAACACCGAAAGCTTAGTAAAACACACCCTGTTAAAACAAAGTAGTCACCAAGGAGGCTGACAGAGAGCCTACTACTCAGTAAACTACCTGGCATCAGACAGCGCATTCACAACTAGCCACTAATGCCGAACCATCAGTAAGGCAGATGTAAAAGTAAAAACAAACTGCCAAAAACAACATAGTTCCAGGTTCAGGGCCAGATGTAAAGACGTGTGAGAGCCCCTCCTGGCATAGCCAGGCCTTTCAGCAGATCAGCCTGGTAGGCTTTGCAACACAGCCATAGTGTGCAGTGCCACGCCAGCCTGACCTGCTGCCGCATACGCTCTGCCATAAAGACGCAAGATGATACGCAAAGGTTTAGTAGGCAGAGACGGAGCCTTCAATGCGGATGCCACGCCTATCGCAAAATAGCTGGCCAACGTCTCTTTGGTCGGAGGCATCAACGCATTCTACAAATATGGCTTTCTCCAAGATAACACAATGCTTCAGTGACTGCACAATGAATCTGTAAGTTTAATAATGTCTACAGTGTAAACTAGCATCATGTCAGTTAAGCTTTTTCTGTAAGTTGAATAGGGAAGGCAGTCTGGTGGAAGCTAGATATTTTACTTCATAACTTGTTAAATATGGATTTTTTTTTTTACACAAACGGATTGCTTCGCTTCAGAAGGCCTTTATTAACCCCCCCAGAGCTGTGTGAAGTACGTTTATGATGGATGGATGTGGACTGAAGCACTTTCTTCAGCTCATACTACTCGTTGGTATCTCTCACTGCCATTATAAAGCTCGGATGCATCAGGATATTAATTAATATTTCTCAGATTGTGTTCATCAGAAAGAGGAAAGTCATATACACCTAGGTGGCTTGAGGGTGAGTAAAGCTTGAGGTAATTTTCATTTGAAAGTGAACTAATCCTTTAATCAGAGGATTTGCCAGCATGCATTCAGCACTGAACAAAAACTTCGGCGTTTTGAGCAGTGAGTGGATCCTAACGGCTCATTGCGTTCCAAAAATCAACAGATATGTCTGTGATTGGCTACATTGCTCAACACTGCAAAAACATGTTATTAGAAACCCTGCCTTTGCTTGAGCCCATAAAGCGTTTTTATTTGATCTTAGTTGTTCTTTAAAAAAAAATCAAAATCAAAATTTGTATAGCCCATTTAAAGTGTTTATTAAAAACAAATTATTAAATGATAAAAAATGAATAAATGTAACTGAACAAAACTTTGCGTTGCATTTACTGCTTTAGTGCTGCAGCACCCCCAGCACCCCTACTTCCCGTGCTCCTGCAACAAAGTGTTGAGTTAGCCCTGGTGGTTCCAGGAAGATCCATTTAGATCTGCTCTGACAGACAACAAAGTTGAGTTAGCCCTGGTGGTTCCAGGAAGATTTGTCTGCAAGGGCACTGTTTAAACGTACAGCTACATGACAAATATTCTGACTGAAATTCTATGACTCTTCCATCCAGATAGGGGTATTCTCTGCTTTTATTGTTATTTTTATTCCTTATGCATTCCATTTTTATTCTTGCTGGGGTCACTAGAAATCGCCAACTCTCATTGAAATTAAATAGCCTGTTGTAATGTCGATGTCAAGCGCAATGTGAACGCTCATTAAATGTCAATCCGATTTTAAAATGGGGGCATGTGAAATCAACACATTGACTGGAACTTCCCCAAAAAAGCCTAAACAAAAGGAGGGGGCGGGGATTCAAGGTTTTAAACATTACTTAAAAAAGTTAGACGTTTGTATATTGTTACAAGTAGGCTATAACCATAACACAACAGGTGCACTTTCCATTGCAAACCAGAGGTCCAACGATTTGCTTCAACGTTTTAAAGTGGTATACAAAACCTAAAATATTTGTTTTAAATAGGCTAGTCGATCCACGTGAAAGACACATTGCATATTAGTAGCGTTGTGAGTTTCACATTTACGCGCAACATGTGAGAATCACAGGATTTAATATATACTGACATATTATTGTGCTCTTTCTCTCCTACTAATTCTTTTGCTGCTTCCTTCCATGTGCCCATACTTGGGTCCCCTCCTCCTCTTCTCATCATTACGCATTCAGTCTCACTCAGCGCTCTGTTCAACCGCAGCTCATTGCGCTCCAGACGCTCCACGCACCCGAGTGCGCAAGACCGCTGCGTTTAGGTTAGGCTATAATAGTAGAGAAAACACAGTAGTGTTATTGCAATGTCACACTTGGATCGATAGAAATCTGCATATATATATATTCAATCATTTGCATACTTCAAAACCTATATAAACCAACCGTGGCGCTGAAGTATCCTCAAACATGAGCACCATCTCGGATGGCGGTGATGTTTTTGATGGAGATATGCGTCCTGACAGTTCATGACAAAAGGCACCCAACTCTATCTTTCAGCGTCCGATCAGCCGTGGCAAAGAAGAGGAGAGAAGAGCGCAGGATGAAAAGCACTGGCTTACTACTGGGTTACTTTTTGATGAAAGTTCTTGTGTGCGACGCGGAAGGAGAACCTGGGAAGAACCTGGATGGTCTGGTGACGGCGTCTGGGTCCAACGACTCTAGAGACGGGGGAAACGGTCTCTCTGAGACCCCTCACACGGAGGACAGGTGTCGGGGCTATTATGATGTGATGGGTCAGTGGGATCCTCCGTTCGTGTGCCGGACGGGGAGTTACCTGTACTGCTGCGGGACCTGTGGCTTCAGGTTCTGTTGCGAGTTTAAGAACTCCAGGTTAGATCAGACCACATGCAAAAACTACGACACCCCGCCGTGGTCCATGACTGGCAGACCACCGCCGAAGATGATGGACCAACACGATCCGACTAAGGATAAAACGAATTTGATTGTGTATATCATATGCGGAGTAGTTGCTATCATGGCGCTGGTTGGGATATTCACCAAACTTGGCTTGGAAAAGGCGCATCGACCTCACAGAGAGAACATGTCCAGGTAAGTTAAGACTAAGTTCAAACGCTGTTGCATATTGTCTGCGTGGTTGTTGTGGAGCTGCGCAGTTTAGGGGAAAAAATATCGAATGGGATTTCAAAAATCAAATTCTTCCAAAATCAAGTGATCTGAGCTAAATCTTTTACATATTAATATACACTCTGCACTGACTGCATGTCAGTATTCATTTGCATATATTTTTATTTATCCTTTGTAATTTTCATAAACTGTTGTAAATTTTAATCTGTAGCTATAGTTATGGAGCTGAGCAGTTTATCCCATAGGAAAGAAAGAAAAATCAAATTCAAATTCTTCTTAAACCAAATAACCTGGGTTATATGCTATTCTATTTACATTTTACAGCTTTACACTCTTGCTGTATGCATTCGTGCCTATTACTTGCCCTTTTTAAGAAGTTGTAAATTGCTTGTGTTGTTGTGGAGCTTAGCAGTTTATTCCATTGGGGAAAAATACAAATGAGATCTCCATATCTCAACAGTTTCTTGTAGACAACAATGCGATTAAACAGAGAAAATTGAGTTGTTTACATAAATCACTTGCTTATTTCAACTTAAGAGTTTCAGAAGAGATCTGACAACATCACAAACTGTTCTGAGATTTTTGCGAGATATTAAAATCTGCAATCAAAATGTCCTACATTTGTTCTAAATAAGGTATAGCACCCCATTGACAGCTTTTGTACCTTTTCTCTTAGAGTGTAGGTTTCATTATATTTACCACACTCTTCCTAAATTATCAGAGCTATACTATATGAATCAATTTAATTAGATCAACAATCTGACTGTAAGTCAAAAATTACCTCATTTTTTATTTTGTCCTGAGGAGATTTATTTATTTTGTTTCGCTTAAGTTGATATCAATAATAAAATACAACTGAGAATGCTTATGTCTTCAATGAGCATGACAGTTTTCCTCAGGGATGTCATTCAGCATAGCTCAAGGCTTTCAAGGATCACACTGACACAACTCTATCACCATGACCTTGTGCTAGTTTTTCCACAACTTCTACTGGCTTTATTTTCCTGTCTATCTATTTATCCTTCAGGCAGTCTACAACATTGACGTGTACAGAAGTGCAGAATATGCTCCTTTGGTTTCTCAGACAGGCATTTATTTGAGGTTCAAGGTTTAGAAGGCCTATTTAAGTGGTGGAATGGACAAAGTAAATTTCTTTCAAATCAAGAAAAAAAGATCTTTATTTCGATAATAACTAAAGACCAGACATGCTTATCCTCGAAGACACAGGATAAAGTGTGGATAATCAGAGAGAGCTGAAGGCAGATGTATTATACTGACTAGCATTCAGGTCTAATTCATCTGTTGATCAGCAAACATTCATCAACATCTCCGTAAGTCTCTAATTATCTCCATGGTGAGGCACAGATTTTGTCTGAAAAAGCGTCTACTCCAATCAAACGAATACACACGTATGCTTACTCATCTAAACATCAGTAGAGAGGTGTCCGTGACATTAGTAGGATAATGGACACTGATCTGTGTCTAATGATACTAATATTTCAAGGACATTCTATTTGTGCACCGACCTTTCACTCTATCTTTCACTCTATTTAGGCGTGAGCACAATAAAAACTCACATGGGCCATAGTATCCCATCCACCACCCACAACCAGCCATTTACACCATTTTAATTGAGTGCCTTTTGTATATTTTACCATGCTGACTTGCACCATTTTAATGATTTTCATGATGGTTTTAATGTCCACAAAAAGTTATTATTTTTTACCATTTCAAAGTGGGATGTGAATGAATCTATCAGTGTTATGTAGCTACATATGGTTATATAAAGACCCCATGAAACACAAATGGGAGTATTGTAACTTTTAGATCATGTCCACTTGGTCATGTCTGTTAGGTCAAGTATATGCTACTATACTCTAAAACGCTGAGAAAAGCTGTCCTATAGCAGATATACACAATTTATATATTTATTTTCTGGGAACACAGACTTAAAGGGTTAGTTCACCCAAAAATGAAAATTCTGTCATTAATTACTCACCCTCATGTCGTTTCACACCCGTAAGACCTTCGTTCATCTTCGGATCACAAATTAAGATATTTTTGATTAAATCTGATGGCTCAGTGAGGCCTTCATTAACAGCAAGATAATTATCACTTTCAGATGCCCAGAAAGCAACTAAAGACATTTAAAACAGTTCGTGTGACTACAGTGGTTCAACCTTAATATTATAAAGCGACGAGAAAACTTTTTGTGTGCTAAAAAAAACAAAAAAAAGACTTTATTCAACAATATCTAGTGTTGGGCGATTTCAAAACACTGCTTCATGAATCTTTGAAGCTTTACGAATCTTTTGTTTCGAATCAGTGGTTTGGAGTGCTAAAGTCACGTGATTTCAGTAAACAAGGCTTCGTTACCTCATAAGTGTTTCGAAATTTCAATGGTTCACCACTGGGGGGCGTAACTTTGGCAGTTTGATACACACTCCGAACCACTGATTCGAAACAAAAGATTTGTAAAGCTTTGAAGCTTCATGAAGCAGTGTTTTGAAATCGCCCATCACTAGATATTGTTGAATAAAGTCGTTATTTTGTTTTTTTGCCGCACAAAAAGTATTCTCGTCGCTTCATGACATTAAGGTTGAACCACTGTAGTCACATGAACTGTTTTAAATATGTCTTTAGTAGCTTTCTGGGCATCTGAAAGTGTTAATGATCTTGCTGGCAATAGAGGCCTCACTGAGCCATTGGATTTTATCAAAAATATCTTAATTTGTGTTCTGAAGATGAACGAAGGTCTTACAGGTGTAGAATGACATGAGGGTGAGTAATTAATGACATCATTTTCATTTTTGGGTGAACTAACCCTTTAAAAATATTCATGACTCATCTTGCACAAATGGGTGTATCTAAATTTGTATCCAATCAGATGCTCTCTAGAATGAGAATGTCCCTCCCACTAATACAACCTGTCAAGATGTAACAAATCAGGTTCATGGAATCTGATATGAAACTACAACTTATTGGCTATTAAAAATATATATATATATATTTTCCTGTTTCAAAAGGAAGTGTGTCAACACAAGAAAGAAAATGACTGCAAGTTATTTCATGGTTGTATTTAATATACCACACTATCATTTCGGTCTAATATAACAGATTGTTGTAATCCCTCTTTGTCAACATTTATTTAACATTTATGGAACAAACTTTTCGATGATGAAATGTCTGTCAAGAACAGTATAAATATGTATTAAAGTGCTCTAAATTAATTAAGTTTTTTGTAAGATGAGTAAACAAAGCCTTTCTCCATAGAGCCCTGGCCCAGGTCATGCGCCAGACAGCTCCCGGAGAACATGTGGAGAGGGAGGAGAGTTTGGCAGTTCATGGACAACACTACGAGAACATGCAGGCCAGAGCAACAGGAAACAACCTGCGTAAGTAAATCTGTTCCTTACCATCAGTGCTCATGCACAACAGGTCGAATCCATGTCACTTAAAGCTCAGTTTAGCTCGTTCTGGAAAACACTCGCTGCTGTGACAATCCAATAGTAGCAGATGCATCTTCTTCACCCCAGAGAAGCAGCTGTGAGGTCCTGTGGCTATTCATCAGTAAATATCTTCGGCTGCTTGATTCGACTCCTACTGAGAACAGGGGAAGTAGTTAGAGAAGCCCATTTTTGGCGTGTCCGGTGGGCTGCAGTAGCACTTGCATGCGTCTATAGTGATCATTTAACATGCTGAGATAGTAATTACCACAGGCTAAGTGGCTGACAAACACACACACACACACACACACACACACAGAAAGCACACTCTTTCTCTTTCTCTCTCTCTCTCTCACACACACAAGTCTGTCTCCCTCTCTCTCTTTTCACCTCACTCATGCTGTTATTTCATGCAAATAATACAATTGTGCAGGAAAATATGAGACCTAGCAAATTATCACCTTAAAAATATCCAGTTTACTTTGGCAAGCATGCTAAGTTCTTTTATAAAATGGATAGTTTTGGTCCTGGGTGCTGATTGGTCAAAACGATATATTATAAAACATATATTTCTTCTGATTAGTCAATACGGAATATTATAAAACTGATCGCTCTGGTCCTAGATGCTGATTGGTCAATATATGGAATATTATAAAATGGATATTTCTAGACCTGGATGCTGATTGGTCAATATGAAATATTATAAAACATATAGTTCTGGACCTGGATACTGATTGGTTAATACAATATAGCATAAAACGGATAGTCCTGGTCTTGGATGCTGATTGGTCAGTATATTATAAAATGGATAGTTCTGGTCCTGGCTTCTGATTGGTCAATACGAAGTCCAAGTCATGATATAGCAACAGCTATGATATGAAACTCCTATTATTTAGCAAATTATTTTTGTTGCATTACAACACTCTATTTTGTCAGGGACTGTATCTATTATAAGGATGGCACTGAAAGATTTTGCATAGTAAAATAACAAAAATGGGAGTTCTTGATATTTTTGATATGTAGAAACCATTTTATCAAAGTGATAAGGCACTCGAGGCTGTACACCAAAGACTATAGAATAACACAAGATGCGTCACTCGTATTATTATGAATGGGAGAAAGTGCAACGCGCAATATGGTGGAATAAGTCCCGCCTTCTAAATGAGAGCCAGTCGTTGATTGGTAAAGTCATTGCGTCACTGCAGCGGCCGTTAGAAGCTCCGGTTCCTATAGAAACAATCAAACGCGCGTCTCCGAAATGAGATAGAGACGCGCATTTGATTCAGCCTGGAAAATACCGTTTTTTGTCATGATTCGACCGTTTAGAAACGAAATGTATGAGACAGTTGTTGTCAGATTTCATTGGTGATTTCATATATGCAATTTAATCGAAAGCTTGGCAAACAGCTTTGGAGAATTTGATGTTTCCCCATTCAGAGCTGCGCTTGAATGCCTGAGAGGTGTTTCAAAGATGGCCGCCGAGTGAAATGACTTGTCTTAAAGGGACTTTGACTATATTGTGAATATGGTCACGACTGTATTCAAAAGATAGCAAGGCCTTTCATACTGTAACTTATTGCTTAAATAAAACTTCCTTAAATCTAGTCGAGGCAAAAATGATTAAACAGTGCCTCTCAAATTGATGTGGATATGCCATTTGCCAAAAGATATTTGGCATGAAAAACAATCACAGTGAAGTTTCCTCTGTAAATATTGATTAGAATGAAATATTACAAGATAGGAAGTCTAGTTCAATAAACTTCAGCCCACAGACAGAGCTGATTTACTAACATTGTCTTGTGGTATGTCACAGTGTTGCCATGGTGCTGACGGATTCCCGATCTGCGTCTCAGTTGTCTTCCGGATGTTTAGATCAATATGCCTTGCGTCGAGTCAAACAGTCACACTTTATTTGATAGCCTCCTAATGAAAGTCAGAAAAGCAGTTGTAGCAGATGTTGTATGTTCTTTTTATAGCCCGTGTGTTTCATGCAAACACTCCAACGTGCCTGGTAAGATATGTTTATGTAACTAAATTGCTGTAGAAAGTCTGGTGGCTTTTATTTTACCACAATGCAATTCAGTGGCCTGACAGCTGCTGCTTTAACTGTGGATAGGGAGAGTAATTTCTGAATTTAGATGGAAGTGAAAAGCTCTTTGTTGATATTCGGCTGTTATCACAATACAAGATGCACGCTTGACTTTTTCCACTGGTCTCTGCTCGTTCTTTGAGATGGAAGTAAAGGGATTTCATGGAAAGAAAACAAATCGAGCACTTAAAGATAGCTGTCAGCTCTGAAAGAGAGAGAGAGAGAGTGAAATCTGTAGTGCACACCCATGTTTTTCGGCAACAACACTTGAGAGGCAATGGGGAATGTATGTTAACAGGCTGGCTGAGTGATTGAGCTTGCTGCTGAAAGTGCAACGGAGCAGAGCGGAGCGACATGCAGGTGCTGCTCCTCTAAAGAGCTGTCTGTACGAACGCTGGGGAGAAATAACATTATGAGAGACGGGCCGTCTGCAGGGAACTCAGACGTCTCGCTGAAGAAGCCTGCTCACATTCAAGGCTCTGCGGCCACAAAACCATTAAAGTGTTTACTTGAGGAGTGCTGACTGGGACAAGGGGTTGACTTGGCCTTGTTGTGTTAAACACAGAAGTAAAGCAGTGAAAAGTCGAGAACCATGTCATTTATGAAAGGTAAGAAGAGTGAAGCAGAAAGATAGTGACAGAGTGTTTGGTGCATGTGTTCTTGACACTGTAGGAGAATTTTACAGTTAAAGACCCAATGACCAGATATGATGAATGAAGACCCGGAGTCAGAGTTTAAAAAAATTAATTGAAGAAAATTTTTACTGAAGAATAGTTTGCAGTTTCATCAGGAGAAGTCAGCTTCAACACTCGTAAGGCCGCTCTGCTTACACATTCAATACAACAGCAGCTATACTCTAACAGAGTCCACTAACTACGTCATTACTTCAGGTTGAATGATTCTGATTGGTTAAGAAATAGATATACTTAGAAAATGTCTACACATGGACTGACAGGCAGAAGCACATCTCCATTGATTATCCGGATGACACCAGGACCCTGGTTTAGGCATGGAGTGACCTCACAGATATGTGTTTCTGGGCACCAGCTTGTCTTGGAAAATAAGTTTTTCCACCTTCCTAGGGTACCAGTCATTAACCTCATCCATACTGATCTGTAACGAAGAATACTAGCGCCCGTACACAGATACATAGCTTCTTCAAGGTTGAAGTTGGCTGAACAGAATACTTCCCCAAAACATTCTGATAACATGTTCTCAACACTCACAGTAAAGCCTGGAACACACCAAGCCGACGGTCGGGCAGTTTTTGTTTGTCGGCCGACTAAGTTTTCTCAGTGTGTTCCGCACCGTTGGCTGAAGTTGGTCCTCATTTGCTTTTTGTCATCTGATTCGACATGTTGAATCGGCGTCGGAGCTCGTCGTTCAGTCAGGCCATCTGATCATTCTGATTGGCTGTTCAGCTACTGCCACCTACTGGTACGAAAAGGCATTTCTTCTTACGCAGGCGCAGAAGGGACGGGCTACTTGGCCGTTGGGTGTCGAGCGTCAGTTTGGTGTGTCAGGGCAACTTTGGACCCAGACGCTGCTGGCGTGAGCCAACCCCGCAGTCTGCTTTCGTCGCCACTAGTGCATCGGCGCCTAGCTTGGTGTGTTTCGGACTTAAGAGGTACAGACACAGTGATTGAAGATGGAAAGTAAAATAAATGCTGTAATGCGTAAACATACGCTGAAGAAGTCATTCAAATAATTTAATATTTAGAAGGATAAATATTGATTAATAACTTGATTATAAATTCCTCGAAAGATAAATATTGAAGTGGATTCCAGAATCCACCCCCTTCAACACATTGCACTGTGCTGCTCATGTGGGTGACAAGTTTAGATCTGACCCTAAATGTACACTACTGATCAGTTTGGGGTCAGTAAGATTTTTAATGTTTTTATAAGAAGCCACTTATGCTTACCAAAGTTGCAGTTATTTGAACAAAAATACAGTACAAACAGTAATATTGAGAAATATTATTACAGTTTATAGGGTTAGTTCACCCAAAAATGAAAATTCTGTTATTTACTACTCACCCTCATGTCGTTCCACACCCGTAAGACCTTCGTTCATCTTCGGAACACAAATTAAGATATTTTTGATGAAATCCGATGGTTCAGTGAGGCCTTCATTGCCAGCAATGTCACCGAACCTCTCAAGATATATAAAGGTACTAAAAACAAATTTAAAACAGCTCATGTGACTACAGTGGTTCTACCTTAATATTATAAAGCAACAAGAATGTTTTTTTGGCACACAAAAAGTAAACAAAATAATGACTTTTCAACAATATCTAGTTATGGGTGATTTCAGAACACTGCTTCATGAAGCTTTGGAGCTTTACGAATCTTTTGTTTCGAATCAGTGATTCAGATCACGTATCAAACTGCTAAACTGCTGAAATCACGTGACTCTGATGCTCTGAACAACTGATTCGATTCGTAAAGCTCCGAAGCAGTGTTTTGGAATCGCCCATCACTAGATATTGTTGAAAAGTCATTTTGGTTTTTTTGGTGCACAAAAAGTATTCTCGTCGCTTTATAACATTAAGGTAGAACCACTGTAGTCACATGAACTGTTTTAAATATGTTTTGAGTACCTTTATGGATCTTGATAGGTTCGGTGACATTGCTGGCAATGCAGGCCTCACTGAGCCATCGGATTTCATCAAAAATATCTACGGGTGTAGATCGACATGAGGGTGAGTAATTAATGACATTATTTTCATTTTTGGGTGAACTAACTCTTTAAGCAGTGGTGTCCAGTTGTGTTCTGAAATGAGTCAAAGCACATTTTCCTGGTTAAATAAACATTACATAAAAATGAAAGCAAATACAGTTATATTTTGTATTCTTGCATCATCACTCAAGTCTTCAGTGTCACATGATCCTTCAGAAATCATTCTAATATGCTGATTTGATGCTCAAGAAACATTTATTATTATCATCAATGTTGAAAACAGTCGTGCTGCTTAATATTTTTATGGAAACTGTGATACTTTTTTCCCCAAGATTCTTAATATCTGAATAGAAAGTTCAAAAGAACAGTATTCATTTGAAATAGAAATCTTTTGTTACATTATAAATGTCTTTACAGTGACTTTTGATCAGTTTAATGTTTAAATGTTTAATGTTTAAACTTTTGAGCAATTTATTATTATTATTTTTTGTCATTCTCCAACCTTGTTTTATCTCAAGTCAGGCTAACAAACTATATTTTTTAGATTGATTATGCTAATGTTCATAACCATTCTAAATGACTTTACACCATATTTGTAATGAACATGAAAATATATGCATTAAAGGGTTAGTTCAAACAAAAATAAAAAAATTCTGTCATTTATTACTCACCCTCATGTCGTTCCACACCTGTAAGACCTTCTTTCATCTTCAGAACACAATTTAAGATCTTTTTGATGAAATCTAAGAGGTATATGACTCCTCCACAGACAGCAATTTAACCACCACTTTCAAGGTCTAGAAAGGTATAAAGACAGTCGATGTGACTGCAGTGGTTCAACCTTCATTTTATGAAGCGACGAGAATACATGTTGTGTGCAAAAAACAAAACAAAACAAAAATAACGACTTTATTCAACAATGTCTTTTCTTCTGTGTCATTCTTGTACGCTGTTTACGTTCAGTGCTTCCAGGTTCTACGTCAGAACGGCGGCTCAGTATTGGCTGACGCTGTTCACATGAGCAGCACAATAATGAGTCGGCGATATATGAGCAGGCCAATAATGAGTCTGTGTTCAAACGTAGAACCTGGAAGCGCTGGACGTAAACAACGTATGAGAATGACACAGAAGAGAAGTTGTTATTTTATTTTATTTTTTTCGCACAAACATTTTTCCCTTTAATGTTCTTTAAATTACATTTTGCATATTACCAGAGCTAAAAATGTTAAATGTTTCCCTCTCTTTTTTTTGTTTTCAGTTAGCCTTCAGTTAACAAGCTAATGCCTTAGCCTACTAGCTTAGCACAGTGCTGACTGGTTAAAGGGGTCATAAAATGCCACTTTTACAAGATGTAAAATAAGTCTCTGATGTCCCCAGAGTGTGTATGTGAAGTTTTAGCTCAAAATACCCTACAGATAATTTTTTATAGCATGTTAAATTTGTCACTTTTTGAGGGTGAGCAAAAACGCTCCGTTTTTGTGTGTGTCCCTTTAAATGCAAATGAGCTGCTGCTCTCAAAAGGGGGCAGAGTTTTAGGAGCTCGTGTTAGCACTTAGCAGCGCTCACATTACCTCACACAGACACGCAGAAACTGTTCAGCCTTTTATGTTCAAAACGGAGTCGGACAATGATGGAGAGACTCAAGAAGAAGTGACAACATTTTGAATGCAACAGGACGCTTCTGAACGGTTAGTTGATGAATTTATGTAGCTGACGTGGAGTTAACTATCTTAAAGTCATTGATTAGCATATTCTGCCATGGTAATCGCTCATGTGGGAAATGTTGTTAGATGCTTACAGAGCCAGATAATATATGCTGCATGAAGATAGAACAGGTATAGTTTAATTACGGTTATAACTTGTCATTTTGTCATCTTGCTTTTACTTACTGTAATGCAGTAACATGGCCTCACCCCTTTGTTGTGTGTTCTCGGGGGCGGGGTTTATGTAAATTCTAGGGTTAGTGATGTCACCAACCCAGGAAGAAGCACGTTGTAGTCCCTACCAGCCGTCTGTTGTAGTCCTTAAACAGAGAATTCTTTAAAAGAAAATATCTCCCTTTGCATTGAACTTTTTGTGCTGTAACTTTGCAGATATTGTTTATGCTCAAGCAGCAACATCACACACTAACTAAAGTTAAAAAAGTGAAATCGCAGTGAACCACCCCTTTAAGAAATCCTAATCAAAAGAGGTTATCACAATGGCTCTACATTTTTACCATCAATGGAGAAAGGTGCTTTTTGCACACATAATGTTGTAGTTAAACCGTCAAGCTGGGGCTAACTGCCAAATCTAGCCAAATCTTGACTCCCTGGTCAATAAGGCAACTGGTTAATTTAATTTAAAGGTTGGACTTCCTTATTGAGCATATCTATGAATGGTTCGTCTCCTCCTCCTCAAACTGTCTCACTGCCGAAAATTTGCTGTCCTTCTCTACCTAATAAAGAGGCAAAAGCCCAAAAATACCTCAGTTCTACAACATACAGACTTGAAATTACACTTGATATCCGTATCGACAAACCTGAGTCATCTAGTGGCTGGGAAAACAGAATTAGCACGAGTAAATCAGTCACTGAAATACAATTCATAGTCCCCAGCCAGCAATCTGGGTTAACCAAGCACAAGAAACTTGGTTTGGCTTGAGTGCTTTATACATTTACTGCCCAACCACTACAATTTTCCATTAGGCTACCACACAGATCAAACTTGCACAATAAGTCTGTGATGCCCAGAGTTCTGCTGTAAAGCTCTGGCCCAAACATTTACTAGCACAAGCTGCGAGTCTGTGTTTATTTAAACAGGTGACAGCAATGATATATAATTAATTCACCCCCAGAGCCAGTGTTTGTACAGCACAGTTTTACTCATGAGAATCTGCTTAACTCAGAATCCGCTGGGCAAAAAAACTAGCGGTGACTCATTGCTATGCCAGTTAACCTAATCAACTCTCAGTCTTCTGTTTACACACCAGAACAGCTTAGAGCAGTTTTTAGAGTGCTTAAAGGACTAAATAACTGTTAGAGGTGAACGTGGTATTAAAATGAATGAAAATGCAATACCGTTTGGAGTTCGTAAGACTGCAGCTGAGTTAAAAAGTCATAGCTGATGAATCTATATTATGATAATGCTGAGCCTTCTCTGTGCTTACAGTAGAGAAACCACAACATAAGAATTTTTTACCGGGAGTGAATATTCCTGTCAAAAGTCCTTGAGTTCAGCTGTGGTTTAGTTACGCAGACAGCTTTACCTGGTTTGCTGCACAGCTTGTTTCCATGGAGATGGTGAAAGATTTTGCTGACCATTGTTTTTCTTCCCTGTGAAATAGTACAGCTGAAAAAAATATGGCAAAATAAAGCATCATAATTGGATCAGATGGATGTTATGCCAGATGCATAAATGTTGCAAGTGATTGCCCATTTAGCAAGATAGGAAATAATGACCTGCTCACGAATTTGTCCACATATCAGTCTTAATATGACAGACACTCATCACATAGTTTCACTATCACAAACTTTGTTTCCTAAATATTTGCCAAAAATGTGTTACAAGGAGGGCAGTGGTTTTTCAAACACTAAAAGTCTGAGACTAGGGATACACAATATATATACATAAGACTACTTAGAGGTAGTCTTTAAAAACACTAATAATTTAAAAACACTGTTAAATGTAAGCTTTTGCAGATCTCAAAATAAATATAAAGTTTTTATGCTGTGCATTATAAAGTTTTGATACATAAATTCACTTAAAAAAAGCAATTAAAACAGTTTTCATTTTAATGGCATGAAAATAATTATCAGCTTATCGGTATCAGCCGGTGTGTTCACACTTGTCATGTTTGGTTCGATTAAAATGAACCCTGGTGCGATTGCTCTTTTAATGCGGTTCATTTGAACTTGTGTGAACGCTGCCATCCAAACCCTGGTGTGCACCAAACAAGCAGATCGAGACCGCTGAAAAGATGAAAAGTCCGCTTCCAAACGAACTCTGGTGTGGTTTGAATGATATATGAACGCAACACAGACCAACGTATGGTGGCCCAGTAGTGCACAACGCAACGAAATTAAAAAAGCAAACATAAGTTCACAACACAACGAAATCGAGCCACAACACAACGAAATTGCTCCCGTCCACTAGGGGGCTCTCAGAGCTCGGTAAAGTTTTCCTTGCCAATGTTCTATAGAGTCGGCAGTGATATCAATACCACGATTAGTTTCAACAGTATGTAACCACTGTATATCGACATGAAATATTAATTCAAAATCACCTATGTGTGATTACATATTTATACCTGTGAATGATTTGACGCGCTACCACGGCGCATGATGAAGGGAACGTCTGCCAATTACACCAAGTGGTTAAAATGTATAATTTGTATTCATTAAAATTACTTTTAACATTTAAAAACAGACATGTTTGAATTCCAAAACTTGTCAAGCATTGTGTTTTGTGCTTTATTTTGTTGTGTTGTGAACTTATGTTTGCTTTTCGGTATCGGTATGTCGGTATTTCGGTATCTTTTGGTTCGGTGATAAAATTGCCAATCTGAACGCTAATCGGACCAGGACTAAATGTTTTTTTTTTCTTTTTTGGTTCGGACCAAACGAACCGAACTACAAGTGTGAACGCACCCTTAAAAATCAGTGCTTCCCTATCTGAGATCTATGGAAGCTAGTTTCAGCCATGGAACAATAAAAAAATAAAATAAAAATAAAAAAAGGTAATTGGGACTTTTTATCACACAATTGTGACTTTTTTCTCAAAATTGTGAGATATAAACTCGCAAATGCGAGATTCTGACTTTATAACTAGCAGTTTATATCTCGCAATTGTGAGACAAAAAAAATCAGAATTGTGAGACAAAAAGTCACAATTACCCTGGTTATTTGTTTTTATTCAGTGGCAGAAACAAGCTTACATAAAGATCACATTAAAAATTGGGAATTAGAAATTTTTTTTAAACCTGTGAATAAACAGCAGGTTTTTGATTTCATATTCATTTTCAGTTCAGTTTTCAGTTCAGGGGCTTAAATACACAGACACTAATGACTTGACAAGACACACATGTGCACAGTCAAATCAATAAACCAATAGGCTTGTTCGAGATGAACTGCCACCGGCTGGCGAGATCTGCCGGTTGCAGGCGGTGGAGGAGTACAGAGACGGCAGTCAGATCGACACTTTGTGCTTTCCGTAGTGTGCTGAACCAACGTCATTTATATCAGACCACGTGATTTTAGCGTTGATTGTAGCCAAATAAGTGGATGCAATTGAAATACCCGTGTTTTGAATATCAGATATTCAATATCAAGATTGGTTAAATACAGGAACTTGTCTAAGACAACACACGACACGTCATCTTGTCATCACAGAATCTGACTAGTGAGAATAAAGTGTGTCGTCATCAAGGCTTTCGCAGCCGATTTTGAGCAACTGCAGCGCCTGACCTAGGCGGCTGGTCTCGTTTTGCTCTCGCGGTACTTTGATGGCTCATGTGATCGTAAGATGGCTCATGTGATCGTAAGGTGGCTGCAGCGCCGATTAAAAGTCGGACAAATTTTCTAACCAGAATGCATTGCTTTTGTCAGGCGGCAGCTAGTCTCAGCCTCAGACATCATGCCCACAGACCGTTGGCTGAACGTCTGCTGGAAACACTTCAGGAGTTTTGAAGTCGTCATCTGGTTGGTTGAATTCTACAGGATGTCCAGGAGATGTGTGTGTCGCATTCTTTAATAGTCCGCCTTGAAACAAATGCTGACGCCAAACCAACTCGTGGAAGAAGTGGAACGCCGTCGTGTTTACAACTGTGACAATGAGAGCTTACCAGGATCAAGTAAACACTGGATTTTCAAAAGTATGTGAAGTTCGCGGCTCCATTGTTGCAGTAAACTTGCACAACGTTCTTGAGTGAATAATTTATTAGATGCACGCCGGTCTGTTATTGTAGGGACATTGACTTTAATAAATTATTTCACGCCCCTAAACATGACGTGGAACAAAACAAACTGTGATTGGTTGCATTACATGTCAGTCAAACGGCCTCTGGGTGGTCCTTGGCCAATGAAGGCTCCTTCTGCCGTCAGTCTGAAGGTCTGGCTACGTGAGACTAGGTGGCAGCTGATCTTTGCTGATATTAAAAGTACCATGGTATCACCATCTGACACCTTCACTATACCACAGTAATTTTTTTGGGTGTAATGCAGTAATATGAACATTGCTGAGAAATGAGTGGCCATTTAATTCTTAACATTCTACAGACGCTTTTCTTAGCAGATTTGTTATTGTAGTCTCTGGTAATGGTGCTGTGCGGTGACTGAGATACATCAGGGGATGGTTTGAGAGCGCAGCTGAAATTACTGTTATTGATTTTAATGAATTTAGGCAAGGACGGGTAGAGCCTAGGCAGTCAGATCAATTATCGCATCTTAAACAGAGTTCCCTCTTCCCTCTAATGCACCCCCCCCCCCTCGAATAATTATCAGTTAATTTCCTGCCAGTCGACGTGCTGACAGGTAGGTGGCTATGTAAATCAGCGGCATCCGAGGAAGGCTGCGATGACTGGCAAGCAATGGTGTGGACTTCTCAGATCGCATAGGCTCTAAGTTAACACATTATAATTAGAAAAAACTGCACACCATCAAAAACAAGCAAAACATATAAATAATCCCCGATTGGAGCTGTGACATGAATCGCGCGTCTGGCTCGTCAGAGGGTGCATGGAGCTCACACTGCTAAAGCAACTGTTGAAAAGATGAGAGCTGAGAAAGGCTGCTTTTTCATCGGGCCCAAATTGGCTCTTTGAGAGCTGTGTCACAATAGGGGGTGGATTGCTTCAGACCTTCATACATCCCACCATCAGTCAAACACACCCACAGCTTGAGCTGAAAACGGCCATAGATGATTGCAGAGGAGCAGTTGCCCACTTCATGTTAAAGGGGTCACATCATTGGGAATCCAATTTGATCTTTTAAGATTTGTTTTGAACTAAGATGCAAAAATGACTCATTCTAAAATCTGTCAGAATCCCAAAAAAATTAACATAAGACCTCCCACGTTTACACGTCAACATTGCCTATTCTGTGTTCAGAAACTTGGCTTTGAAATAATGGATGATGTGTAGCACCTACAGCTCTGCATATCCTTCTGTCGAAGCCAAAGAGCGGCTGGTTAGAAAAGAGGATCTTTTTAGTTTATTTCTAACAAAATCCCTGGTCATTTCAGTCTTTTACTATCACTTTGTTTGGTACGGAGCCACACACGACATACGGAAGAAAATATAGATGTGGCCATGAATTAAGAATTTGTTCCCACGACTAATTTATTGCAGATTATTATACTGTACTGTACAACTATATACTGAGCGCTGCATATGGAACAGGAACATTACACAAAAAAGCAGAGTGTTAACACATTTTATTGATGAATTACCTTATTTTACTTCATGAGTTCACATTTACATATAATTAAATAGAGTAAAGTTATGCGTATTTGGCGTGCTGTCCGTGGGGAGGGCTTCGAGTTTAAGGAAGATAAAAAGTTTTCTTAATAATTTCCCATAGCTCAATAGGACTATACACACAATATTGTGTGCCATTGCAGAATAATTATGTAGGTTGAGTTCCTCTGTGACTCTTAATGCTTTTGATTTCAAGCGGAACTAAAAAAGTGAATAATCACTTATTGAACAGCCCAGTAGGCTCTTTGTAGGCATATATTTTTTTTATTTTTTAATTGCTTTTCAAATGTGGATTATTGATGTGTACATTTTCCTGTATTTGTCCAAATGTATTCTGGTAGCATAATGGCACCCTACAAGAGCTGTTATTGTTATGCAAGCGCAGAGCCGTCATAAACAGCATGAAAATCATTCTTCACTTTGTGTTTGAACAGCACGGTTAGAATGACAGAAGGACATTCAAAGTCCAAATCAATGCAGACTTTGTCTGTAAACAAGACAGCATCATCAGAAAAAAAATAGCATCTTAAGAAATGCCATTTCAAAGAATGTCATTTCAAAGAGCCCAATTTCACAATGATTACTCTGACTCCAAACAATTAAAGTAATGTAATGTTAAATAAAGCAAAGCAAAATAGAGCTCTTTGTCCGTTATGGTCTGGCTGTACTTTTCTTCAAGGATTTCTCCAGGTGTAACGGTGTCAACGTGCCGTCCCCCTGCTGTACTGGAGACTGACAGGTGACTGTGTGGCACATGAGTGCTACTTGTTCCTATCATTTGTCCATGGCACAAGCCTCCCACCGCAACTGGAGCACTTACGGTAGCATGGCCTCTTTTTACCACAGGTGGTCAAGCAGGGGAAAAGTATTTCCTCTCAACTTAAAAACCATGTCATTGAGTGGCTGTCAGACCACTTCCTCTCAGTCAAAATGTAAGCCCAGTGGTGATACACTCCTGAAATGGGTCAGTCCAATCTGGATTTTATGGCACCGCTGTAAGAAATGGGTCCACTTCACTTTTCTTTTTTTTTTTTTATTGGTCTACATTCTTCTGTGGCAGAATTTAGTCTGGAGGGCATTTCATCTTCCAGAGTTTCTGGACTGAGTGTTTGAAGCGTTTACTGAGAGAGAAAAAAATCAGGTTATTACTATGTTTAGCATTTAGAGAGTGAGGCAGTTCAGAACAGATAAACTGGAGGAGTTTATTAATGTATGCTGATTTTGAGCTTTTTTTCAGTGTGTCTTCATCAGGTTACATGCAGTTAGTGTTTATTTACTGTGTCAATCCATTATAGTGAGTACAAAGATACCCATTGTGAAAGACACACAAAAACACTATGGAGAATGAATTAGGAATTGTGTTGATATTGTCGTCAAGTGATTAACATTCTGTAGAAAAATGAAGCCAAAATACCCCTGAAACGGTTGTTTCAGATTACGTCATTCAGAGTCTGCGCAGTAGTGATCCTGAGGTAGAGCTGCGGTATCAAGGTCCCGCCCACACTCCCGCTCCCGCAGACCCAATCGCAAGCACAGCTGTCAATCATGATCCCAAACTTAAATCCAAACATAAAACCAAACTTACTGGGAAAACAAACACTTGAACATATGTCTGCGTGATAAGAACAACCTAATGACAGAAACCATCTTTGGAAAAAAATCATTCGTTCATTCGAATACATGGAGAGGGCGGGGTTTATGACCTATACTGCAGCCAGCCACCAGGGGGCGATTGCAATGCTTTGGCTTCACTTTTCAGGACTTGTGCATACACTTGGGCTTTGTCCAAATTTGCATACTTCCCTACTATATATAATAGGCGAAAAACTGTATGTGATAAAATAAATATGTCCGAATTCACACTACTCCTAAAACAGTAGGCAAAAAAGTACCCAGATGAACTACATCTTCTGGCGAGATTCTGAAGTGCACATATGATGGATTCTTTATTATCCTATGAGTCCACAGGAGAGGATTTGTGAATGGCAGTGAAGTGACGCAACTTAGGGTAATAGATCACATGATAATGACAACATGGCGAATGTAGTATGTCCGCTTATATTCATAGCACACATTCATACTTTATAAAAAGTGGTTGCAAAGTGGTTTAGTGGTTGCAAAGTAATTACTTGTTTAAAATATTCAAGAAAGTATAAGATTTCAGACGCAGCCTTGGTGTAAACAAGCTTTGCTCTTATAGTCTGCACCGCCACCTAGTGGATTGGCTGTATACGACGCAGAACAGTGCAGACACCAGCGCAGAACTATAAATGTGAACAGCCTCATTGGCCACTTTGGAGATGGCTATGGCATAAAGGTGCAGTCACATTAGTGAAATTTTGGTGGGATTTTGCAGCCAAAAATATCTATTGTCTATTGTAAATAGTGTAGCAATGTATGAAGCTCGGCTCAGACAGAAGTCACTTTCAAACCAAGCAACTTCTTGTTGGTCAACGTGGTAAATCTGTGATCAGCTTCCCAAATTTGTGGACTCCTATGGAAATGACTGGATTTCATCCGCAAAAAAATTGCAGAACAATGGTAAACGCGACAGACAGTTATAAATAGCGCAAAAATTTTCTCCAAACACAACACTAGATTTACAAATGCATAATGCATTTTTCTTCATTAACGAAAAATGATCTTATTGTTAAACTGTGAGCTCAACATTAAGTGAAACAACCATTTTATGGCGCTTAAATGATGTGGCCCCAAAATGATTTGAACTCTCAAGCCACACTTAAAAACACAGTTTGATGCAAAACATCAAAACAAATATCATCTGTAAATAAACTGTAAACTCGTATCTAAATCTACAAGGCAGTTGTTTTTAGCATTTTCAAGGTATTGCTCCATTAGTTTCATGTAGCATACTATGTCTCACATTTTGTATTCCCATGTTATGCCCTCTGGTCACTGTGGCGTGGCTCATTGAAAATCAAATAACATGTTTCTGCTGTTATCCATTTTTTTCCCCCAATCCCATTCTGTCTGTCTCTCAAAGCTGCATCAGTACAATGTGAAGCCATTTTCTGCGGAGGAGCAAACAGTATTACTAATAACTTTGGGAATATTTGAAGGTGGGTAATGGGTAATGCTGTGCCGATCTCTGTCCATTAATATTTATTGAATTTGAGGCTGAGGGGATATTGAATATTTATGGATAATAACCACATGAGGCAGTACCACTAATGATGCGGTACAGGCAGAATTAAACAGAAAATGAATTCTGAAATTTGCATTTGTTTGCAACATAAGAATATACTGATTGTTTACATTTATTGTGGCCTGAGACCTTAACATATCAACCTGTCTTCAAAGCCATGGCAGAAAGTTAGGTTAAGTTCCTCTGCGGTGGATACATTGTTTTGCTGGTATACACAAAGATGTCGAAGAGGACCATGAAAAATGGCAAGAGACAGGCTAAAAGTTCAGAAGATGAAACATATATGCCAAGGATGCCACAAGGCAAGATTACCAAAGAGTTGCAGGAGATATGCTCACAGTCTTATTGATATTCACCAAATACTCTATTATTTACCCTGTTTACTGGCATTTCTTTCTCTGAACAAAGCACAGCACTGGCGATGAAAACCAGAGAAATAAAAACAACTTGAGGCTTATAAGGCTACAGTTTGAGGTCTTGTCAGCCTGTCAGCCACAAAGCAGGGAACCTTTAAAGCTTAGAAAATAGTGTCATCTAATGTTTTTCTCAAGTGTCTGAAAAACAAATAAGACGTGGGGTCTTTGTTCATTATATCAAATGTCAGATGATGTGGTGGGAAGTGCAGTTCACATCCATGTTTGAGTCTATGAGGCATATTGGGGTCCGTGCCCATATGTGGCATACTTATCCTAAACCAATGGACCACTGACAGCACAACATCCAAATTTCCTGGGGAGAGATGAATATGCAGACGTGGGTTTCCAAATTTAAGATGGCTGCCCACGTGTGGAGTTGTGTGGAGTGCGTAATGAGTCATGTAATGGCAGATCAGGAAGAAATCAAAGTCATAGCTTGTCTTGTTTTCTACTGGCATTATGCTGTTGAATCACATGCTACGCTTTTAAAAAATACCAAACAAGGAATGGGAAGGGTATTCATGCATGACAGAAATGGCAACAGCGAATTTAAGAAAGACCTAACAACACAGTGTAGGTGCACAAAGCCTTCATTATGATATAGTGGTGGTGAAGAATGAACCACATTTCCACTGTTCAGTACACAGAAAAAGCTTTTACACAGGCTTCTGTGAATATTTTGCAATCCTTTTTTTTTTCTTTTTTTTTTGAAAAGTAAATACTTGCACACTGCAGAAATCATTTTCTTGATCAACATTTCTGTCTTGGTTCTACAACCTACATATCCTTAAAACAAGAGAAATTTATTTGAGGAACAAAACTTTAAACTTTAAATATTAAAACTTGTCTTAAAGGTTGGGTATGTAGTTTTTCAAAAACACTGTTTGGAAGTTAGTTGGGCCGACAACAACAACAAACATGTAGCCAGTCAGCATTAGGGGGGCGTATGATGGTCGAGGAGACAGAGCGAGCAAGAGGGAGATTTGATTTAAAAAAAAATCTGCAGAAAGAGAGATGAGACACATTACAAAAGAGCTCAAAAGAATATCACTGGAATGAAGGTTTATGACTGGGCAAGCACTCTAAGACCCGCGTTTATATTAGAAAAGTTTTCCAGCGCTGGAGAGAGCTAAGTGGGAAAACCTGAAAACAGACGCAGAGGGTACTTTGATTCTGCTTCACATGTGAGTAACACTGGGTTTGAGTGTCAATGATTGTCTGGAGCTGCTGTGCTGTTGGCGACTAACAAAGAAATCTTGTTTGTATTTACTCTTGTATGTTCATTTTTTGTTTGTTTATCATTTGCGCTTCATTTTTCGTGAAGCATTTTGTTGTGCGTCAGCTGTGATAAACAGACATCCACTCGCATTGTGTGTGTAACAGTGGCCAGATAGTGAGAGTTTTGAACTGTTTGGTTACCAGCATTCTTCAAAATATCTTCTTTTATGTTTCACAGAAGAAATAAATTCATTGGAATGTTGAGTTCTGGAATGACATGAGAGTGATTAAATTATGACGGTATTTAAATTTTTGGGTGAACTATCTAAGCAGCATTTTTGTTTGGTTTTCCAGTACATGCTTAAGATAAATTTAACAACTATTGTTAGGCTAATACTTAAAACAACAACAAAAAACTTGATTTGCCAAATGGGTAGAAAAAACTCTTATACAGTTGTGCTTAAAGGGTTAGTTCACCCAAAAATGAAAATTCTGTCATTAATTACTCACCCTCATGTCGTTCCACACCCGTAAGACCTTCGTTCATCTTCGGAACACAAATTAAGATATTGTTGATGAAATCCGATGGCTCAATGAGGCCTACATTGAGAGCAAAGCCATTGAAAACCTCAAGGTTCATAAAGGTACTAAAAACATATTTGAAACAGTTCACATGAGTTCAGTGGTTCTATCTTAATATTATAAAGCGACAAGAATACTTTTTGTGCTCCAAAAAAACAAAATAACAACTTTTCAACAATATCTTGTGATGGGCCGATTTCAAAACACTGCTTCAGAGCTTTACGAATCGAATCAGTGACTCGGAGCGCCAAAGTCACGTGACTTCAGCAGTTTGGCCTTTTGATAGGAGATCCGAATCACTAATTCGAAACAAAAGATTCATAAAGCTCAGAAGCTTCATGAAGCAGTGTTTTGAAATCGGCCCTCACTAGATATTGTTGAAAAGTTGTTATTTTGTTTTTTTTGGCGCACAAAAAGTATTCTTGTTGCTTTATAATATTAAGTTAGAACCACTGAACTCACATGAACTGTTTTAAATTTGTTTTTAGTAGCTTTATGGATCTTGAGAGTTTGAATGGCTTTGCTCTCAATGTAGGCCTCACTGAGCCATCGGATTTCATCAACAATATCTTAATTTGTGTTTCGAAGATGAATGAAGGTCTTACGGGTGTGGAACGACATGAGGGTGAGTAATAAATGACATTATTTTTATTTTTGGGTGAACTAACCCTTTAAGTTAAATTATTTTTTAAAGATGTACATGTTTTTACTGAAAAACAAGTCAAAAATACTGATTAAGCTGATGCTGCCAGTAAAAAAATGTTTTTACTCTGGAAAATGTGTTACAAAATGTGGATTTATTTTAAGGCAGACATTTGACAGTTAGCCTGCCATCTGTAACAGGAGAGGCTGAAGGTCATAACACACCTGAAATTAGAGGAAACACAGACAGACACCAGCCAGCCGTTTAAATTACCCATACATATATACACATATCATAGCAAGATACCCACATACTTTCATATGAAAGGCTCATGGAATGTAGTAGAATGATGATAAATCCATTATTTCTGTTCCAGCTTTCAGGCCGGTTCCAAAGTTATCTTGGAGTTACATTGTCTGTGCCCTTCCCATGTCACTATTGTGTTTAGATCCCAAAATACTCTATTGCATTTTTAATGAGGCCTTGCAGACTATCCGTGTCTGTTTTTGACTCACTTTGGCTCAATTGAGCAGGTCTTTTGTGTCCTTCTTCTTTGAAGGGATAGTTCACTGAAAAATTTAAATTTAGTTATCATTTACTCACCCTTACAAACCAAATGAATGATATTTTCCCCTTTTTTAATGGTATTACAGTTAATAGAGGTTTCAAAAAGGACACAGAAAGCCCCTTTTCATCTCACTCAGCCAACTTTATCATTGATAACATTTTGTTGACGTCTCCATTAAAAAGATATGAGCTAAGAATCTTAATTATTGGTGTCTTACAGCTACATTGAGGACATTTCTGATATGTGAAATGTGTCTCTTCATATTATTTAGTTAAGGCTGTTTTTATCAGACACAACATGTACTTTCATGCCCCTCTCTAAAGTAATTAGCTTGGCTGATATCTGTTTTTGACCAGTGGGAAATAAGGCTGTAATTAGCCCAATTTCTGTATTCATTATCTCTTTTTATCATTGAGATACAGCATTAAGTGGGCTCCTTCAAACTAAAACTTGAGATCACAAATACTGGAGTTGGATTTAACAAAAAAAGTTCTTTTGATGTTCTTGAACTTATACTTTTGGTCTCCCTGTTTGTGCTGTGAAATGTACTTCAAGTACATTCCAGATGCAAAATTAAAGGAGGAATTAAAATATGCCATAAATTCACAAAGTTATGCTGATTATAAACACTAACAAACTCATGCTTTTTATATGAATCTGAATTTGTGTGTGCAGTTGCAATGCAGAAGTCCCTATTTATGTCCAAAAACCTGTGATCTAAAGATGTTTGTGGTAATATTAGATGTATTATTTATTGGAGAAATGCAGGTATATTGATTATTGTTTTTTTCATGAAAAATTCAGCACTGGCCTTACTACCATATCTCCTTGGGGCAATGTTTCTCTTATTGCAATATGCACCGAAGCATGTTTTTCCATTAGGTATTGACGAAAATGTCTCATGCATTTTTCCCCCCCAAAGCTGACCTCGGTCATTTATTAGCGGTGTTAGATAAGGCTTCTGAATCACCGTCCAGGAGGGAATCGAACTGTGCATGTAACATAACTAAAACTGGCATATTCATTAAGGGCTCTCTTCAAAAATGGGCTAAATTCCAATCAGACATCTTGGCAGAGCGAAACGATGAGAACCCAAAGCTGGGTGACATCTCACGCATAGCTGACATCTCGCGGATAAACGGCCACTCGCTTTCTCTCTCTCTGAACCGCTCACAAATTATAGCAATTTCTGTCAGTCCAGCATTTATAGTTTTGTCTCTTGAAAATCTATTTTTAGCCAAATACAAGCAGCTTTGTTTTCTATTTCCTCCTGACCAGCCAAGGAGGTCTAAATTACCTGGAGAGAATGATCCGTTAGCATTCCCATTCATCTCCATGACAATTGATATCTTTGGTCATGGATGCTTCAAAACCTATTTTTGAGCCAAACACCAAAAGCCATAACATAACTTACTGACTTTCTTCTGTGGAAGAAAAACTGCATAAACAGAACAGACCGGAGCTCATGCAAGCTACAGCGATAATGGAGGCCTACATAGATGAAAGATTGTGCAAAGAGGTTAGAAAGTACCCTCATTTGTACTCTAGCATGTACAAATACATTTACTGTACATGGGTTGTAACTCGTGGTGAGAGATTGCTCAAAACTGCGCATGCATTGAATGCCTGTGTATGTGTACGAGTCGAATGAAGTATGCTTTAGAAGGCTGTGTGTTCGACTGTGTGCGTACGCGTAAAAAAACGAAGTATACTTTGGGCTTTACACTGTTATATGGTAAGGGGCACTATTACGCATCTTCTGAAAGAGTACATAATCTCCAGATCCAAAAACAAGTGAAAAAGAAGCAGAAACAAGCGAAAGAAACATTGCTTATGCACATGTTAAGCCCGGAACACACCAAGCCGACGGTCGGCAGTCGGGCAGCTTTTGTTCGTCGGCTGACTAAGTTTTCTCAGTGTGTTCCGCACCGTCGGCTGAAGTTGGTCCTCGTTGGCTTTTTTTCGGCCGATTCGACATGTTGAATAGGCGTCGGAGCTCGTCGTTCAGTCAGGCCATCTGATCATTCTGATTGGCTGTTTAGCTACTGCCACCTGCTGGTACGGAAAGGCATTTCTTCTTACGCAGGCGCAGAATGGACGTGCTACTTGGCCGTTGGGTGTCAAGCGTCGGTTTGGTGTGTCAGGGCAACTTTGGACCCAGACGCTGCCGACGTGAGCCAACCCTGCAGTCTGCTTTCATCGCCACTAGTTCAGCGGCGTCGGCTTGGTGTGTTCTGGGCTCAAGCTAACACGATCGTCAAACATTAAACAGCATTATAAATCAAAACTGTCTAACATTACTGAACGAAATGTCAACCCAGGACGAGCAACAGGACTGTGAAGCTTTGGGGGTGTTGATGGACTTGATGTATATTTTGATCAACGTTTTGAATCCGATCCAGACAAAGTCTTTGATTAAAACACAATTTTCTCAGCTTTTTGTTCAAAATGTTTGTTTTTTTTTTTTTTTTTTTTTATTGATTAATTTTTTATGAAATGTACCCACATTCAAGTGTTGATTAAAAAGAAAGAATGAAGCTAGAATTAAGTTCTGGGGGTCATGAAAGTTTTGTGAATATGATAAAAAATGCTGGCGCTGGCTGGAAACTTTTCTAGAAACCCCTGGTTGTTCACATTTTTTTTTTTTTCCCTTAAAAAGAAGACAAAAATACTGATTAAAGAAAATGATTTTGTGCAGTGTGCGAGTTTCATCATCTTTGCATGGAATGATTGTCCTCCATAAAAGATTTACTTTCTACTGTATCCACCCAAACGAACGACCAGACAATTGGGAAAGATGAACCGCTGTCCTTGTGGCATCCTAAATCAAGCCTACTCATTACTGTATCGGAGGTTGCATGGCAACGCTACAAAGAAGGCCAAAGAAATTAAAGCTCTCTACAGATGAGGAATCAGAGGCTACTTATTCCCAAACCCATGTCGTTTCTTGTGCGTCTTTTCATGGGTTTGTGATTGTACTGTTTGAGCAGTGAGCCAATCCAATTATCTGAAAGATGGGATGGTTTGTGGGCCACAAATAATAGGAATCATCTCCTTTCCACCTTCTGGTGCTTTTTTTTTTCAAGCTGGTTAAATATGTGATTTAGATACAGGAGGGAATTATTCATTTACCACAGTGAATATGTGACATTAGAAACTGTCTCCAGGCTTCTCACATGCTGTATATTGGATAAACACACTGCTAATCAATGCTTGGCAATATTGGAACAGGTGAAGAAACACAGACTTACAGCATGTCTGTGAAAGGTGTGAAGCCTAATTAGGGCTGGGTGATAAATCATTATCAATATTTATTGAGGGGAAAAATCCATAATAATGATAATAAACTTTTGTGTAATTTTCGATAAACTATCGTCAGATACACACAGAAACTTAAAGTTCTTAACTGTCAATAAATAAAAGTTTGGTTTAACATACAGAAAATGACAGAAATGTATGTATGTATTTATTTTAAAGTAAATTGCTTCATTTAGTATACGCGGATCCATGAATATGCAAATTTCATAAAACACGGAATAAAGAACATCAAATTCGGAGAAAATGAACACATATTCCGTGGGGCCCTGAATTAAAAGATAGCTTACTCCGTAGAAACAAACAAATTTGGCAAGCACTTTTATCCAAAGCAACTTGTATTTAAGCTATTTTTGTCAGTTCAGTTTTATTTACATTCATTCTTGAAGTCCAACAAACCTGTGGAATGCATTTCCTTTAAATGAATAGAATATTTTTAGCCATATCGCCCAGCTCTAGGCCAAATATGAAGCATGCATCTCAGGGTTAATGGAAATAATGGGAATCAATTGTAAATCAGCATTGTGTCTTGTATAATGCCACAAGTGTCTCTCTGCATCAATACTAATAAGCAGGAGGTAGTATCATACTCTGTTTGACTAATGACCTTGTCAAAAAGAAAATTCGTCACTGTCAGCGGATATGAAAAACCATTACCTGCCACCAAGCCTACAGCTGCTCTATCAGACCTAATGGATGCCACAATCGAGTTAGAAACTCAGGACAGAGTCCGCAGAAACAGCATTTTAGAAGTTAGGTGTGAAGAAGCAGGTTGCTTTAGGTTAAGCTCAGCGTTTGAAGGATTGATTCTGGAGACACTCAATAATCATTCAGGAACTGCAGGACAGGCATTTCATTTTCTGCGAAGGGAACTTCTACCCTGCCTTTATTACAGTTCCACTGCATAATGACTTATTCTCATCCCCCTTTTGATTATAGAACTGGAATTAATCTTACTGCCTAAGAGATTATGGATCACAGTGTAATTAATTTCCTCACATTTAATTAGATATTCTGCACACCTGGTTTATAAGCATATTAACTGATGCATTTATGGGATCTTCATGTTTAGGAGCATGAAGTCTGAACTGTCAAACTGATTCTAATTGTCTGGGATTATTTACTTTCTGGTTAAAGTCATTTCCTTTATGAGCTAAATCTCCAAATGATGTAGGTGATTGATTATATGAATCCAAAGATGATGTGATTTGCTCAGTTTCTTAATTATCATTATAGAAAATGCTCTTCAAAATAAAACTTCTTTTTTTTTAGTTTGAAAAATAACAGATTCTTGCACTTTTAATGGGGGAAAAAATGGTTGACCTCAACTAATACAGTAAGTCTATAGATGCAGACATCTTAAAAACACACTGGGTTGATATTAAAGGGTTAGTTCACCCAAAAATGAAAATTATGTCATTAATTACTCACCCTAATGTCGTTCCGCACCTGTAAGACCTTCGTTAATTTTCAGAACACAAATTGAGATATTTTTGATAAAATCTGTTGGCTCAGTGAGGCCTGCATTGCTAGCAAGATAATTAACACTTTCAGATGCCCAGAAAGCTACTAAAAACATATTTAAAACAGTTCATGTGACTACAGTGGTTCAACATTAATGTTATGAAGTGACGAGAATACTTTTTGTGTGGCAAAAAAAACCCAAAATAATGACTTTATTCAACGATATCTACTGATGGGCAATTTCAAAACCCTGCTTCATGAAGCTTCGAAGCTTTATGTATCATTTGTTTCGAATCAGTGGTTCGGAGCGTGTATCAAACTGCCAAAGTCATGTGATTTCAGTAAACGAGGCTTTGTTATGTCGTAAGTGTTTCCAAGCACTTCGAAATTCTAATGGTTCACCACTGGGGGGCAATTCGTAGATTCGTAAAGCTTCGAAGCTTCATGTTTTGAAATCGCCCATCACTAGATATTGTTGAATTAAGTGGTTATTTGTTTTTTGGCACACAAAAAGTATTCTCGTCGCTTCATATCATTAAGGTTGAGCCACTTTAGTCACATGAACTGTTTTAAATACGTCTTTAGTAGCTTTCTGGGCATCTGAAAGTGTTAATTATCTTGCTGTCAATGGAGGCCTCACTGAGCCATCAGATTTTATCAAAAATATCTTAATTTGTGTTCAGAAGATGAACGAAGGTCTTACAGGGTGTGGAACAACATGAGGGTGAGTAATTAATGACAGAATTTTCATTTTTGGGTGAACTAACCCTTTAACAAAGAAAGAAATGCCATTTTAGTGTTTAGTGGCATATCTAAGGGACTTAATTAACTGATTTAATATGTATTTGTTTCATAAGATAATACTAATAGAGTACTGCAGTGATGATGTCAAACTCTGGAAGACTAATTCGCCAGTGGTTTCCTTAAAATTTTCCTTAGGGTTTTTATAATGTTTTTATTATTATTATTAATTTATGAGTAAAATAAGGCCTGTTGTAAACATAACTTGTCAATACGCTTTGCTCTGCAATGTAAATTACACACCTCCATGTCGAAAAAGCGAATTTTGAAGGTGTTCATTTGAACTCTTTCCCCACCAGTTTTTTTTTTTTTACTTGGATATTTTGTTTTACAACGTAAACTGCACACACTCACACCCCAAATGTTCTATACAAATATCTATTTACTTTTGGTTTTTTAACTGGTTTTACTGGTTTTTTTAACTCTTTCCCCAGCATTGACGGAATTTTCCATCATTTATGACACAACACTTCCCCGCCATTGGTGAAATTTTCAAACTGACAATCCACGTTTTCACTGTTGGTAGGGGGTTAAACAGCATATAAATCAAAACTGCCTAACGTTACTGAATGAAATGTCGACCCAGGAAGAGGTACAGGACTGTGAAGCTGGATTGACGTTGATGAACTCGATCTACTCCATTTATGTTCTGATCACCGTTCTGAATATGATCTGGACATAGTCTTTGACAAAAACATGATTTTCTCAGTTTTTTGTTCAAAATGTTGCTTTTTTTAACTAAAGTGTTGATTAAAAAAAAGCATGCATGAAGCTAGATTGTTTTTTAAACAGAGGGTCTGTTCTTTCTATCGATATATTCAGATATTCATACAACAAAATATTCTGGGGGCCATGAAAGTTTTGTGAAAATGATTATATATATATATATATATATATATGCTGTTGCTAGCTTGCAAATGAAAAAAAAATGCTGGTGAGGAAAGAGTTAAAATTAACATAACCTCAAAATTTTTTTGCGTTTTTGATATGAGTGTGTGAAATTTACGTTGTAGAACAAAACTTTCAAGTATCATCAAGTTCTGTTTACCTCAGGCCTTATTTTACTCATACATTGAAAAACCCCATTATAAAACCCCACAGGAAAATCTCGAGGGAACCACTGGTGAATTAGTCTTCCGGGATCTGATGTCATCCCTAAACCACTATATTTATTCTGGTTGCCTTCATATGATCAGTGGAGATAAGTAACAACTCTGTCTGATGCTTTAGCATTGCCAAGGTCATTTGTTTTCACAGGGAATATATGACAAAATGTATAGCTTGAATGCAAGTCTACCAAATGTGTAAATGTAATGAAAATTTGATGATAAAATGATTTTTTGTTGAATCCTATATTTATTTCCATGTATATTTTTAAAACCAGATTATTGTCAGAAATGAGTAGTATTGTTGTTATCCTTATCTGTCCTAACACAAACGTGGATGCTTTTTCATTTCTGCTTAGTTTTAATTATTTTCAAGAGAAAAGAATTAAGGATTTTTTTCCTCAAGGACACATTAAATTAATCAAAAGTGACAGTAAAGACATTTATAATGTTACAAAATATTTCTATTTCAAATAAATGTTTTTTTTTTTTTTTTTTTTTTTTTTTTTTTGCATCCAGAAAAAAATGTATCACTGTTTTTACAAAAATATTGAACAGCACAACTGTTTTCCACGTTAATCAACATGTTACAATGATTTCTGAAGGATCATGTGACACTGAAGACTGGAGTAATGATGCTGGAAATACAGCTTTGACATCACAGGAATAAATTACATTTCAAAACATCACAATAGAAAACAATTATTTTAAATAATGTAAATTTCACAATATTACTGTTTTTACTGTATTTTTTATTAAATAAATGCAGCCTTGGTGAGCAAAAGATACTTCTTTCAACAACATTAAAAACTTTTGAATGTTATACAATAATGTGAATTTCTTGTAAAACCAAAAAATAAAATTAAATAAGGAATGCCAACAGTACTAGGGCTGACGCAAATTTCAAGATTCGATTAGATTTCGATTCACAAGCTTTCGATTTCGATTCAATGGAATTCAACATCAATTAATTTGGATACATATCAGGTACAGTACATAGCAAATTTTCTCAAGGAAGAAAATCTCTTAAATAGTGCTGTAATATATACAGGGAGTCAGTTGCTACTACATTACCATATTGCAGGTTAAAATTAACTTAATGGATTTACATTAAATATTGAAGAACAGTAAAAAAAAAAATATATATATATATATATATATATATATATATATAATGAATATGTAATATGGTGCATATATTTAGCATAATGCTCCTCTCTAGAGTTATTTTTTTTTTCTAGCTGACTAACGAGTTTATGGTCACTGATTGGCTTTTCTGAGGTAAATGTAACATTACGTGCATTACATATGGTTTACAAGCTGTTTTACTGACGTTTTTCCACGGTTGAAACACTAAATGAGTGACGATTACATGAGACACGATACAGATTTCAGTAAGCTGACCTGTATCTTTAAACATACCTTCTGATGTTAATTCATGTTTCTTTTCATGCTATAACTAGTAGTAAAACGTGCACAGCCGATTCGCTTGAACTGAAGCGCTACAGCGTTCTGTCATGCCACATTAAAGAGCGCCAAAACAGTATTTATTGGGAAAAAAAATTTACAGAATTTGAAATCTGAGACTTTGCTTTATATCAAAAGTAACAAATCACAAAGCGCATTGTGATTTATTGAATGGCAGGTACAATGTCCTATTCATTTATCAACTGAAAACAGCATAGACTAAAAGAATCGATATCGGTTCAATAAAATGAGAATCGATTAAAATCATGAAATGAATATTTTTACCCCACCCTAATCTGTACTATAGTTTGAGTGATATTTGAATTTGATATTTAAAAAAAAAAAAAAAAAAAAAAAAACAGAACAAACACAAATCTTTCTGTTTGGTGTATTTGGCTTCAGTCCGCTAGTGTCTGAAGTGTGTGTTCAGGGAAGAGCCCTTCAGTAAGTCCTGTGATACAGATGCTACAATCTTGTAGCGAACAGCCATTCAGCTAGAAGAAATAGACGTAAAAGAGGTTTCCAAGACAACAACAGGTCAAGGAGAGTTCAACAACTAAAACACATCTGAAGAACGGAAAAAGATCAGGCAGCACTATTACATTGTAGCACAATGCCACAGAGCATAGTGTCCATCGCAAACACATACAGCTCTCATTCTGTGCAGAATTCACAATTAAACAAGTGGACGGATGGTGCTTGTTACATCTAGTATTCTGGTCTACTGTTTCCTAATTCCTCTCCAGCGTCTGGCTGTACATTCTCTGTCTCATGCGACTCATCAGAGTGGTTAGAAATAATACCCACAACATCTGGTTGGCCCCTCATGCCAGCCGGCAAAGGGCCAGTCAATTTGCCATGCTCCTGTGCCCCCCTTCAGCTGGCCAGATGTCTACTAAAGCAATCTCTAGAATAGCATTTATGATTTACACCATCTGCGACTCTAAATATTAAAGTCTTTGCTGTAATCAAGTGTGAAAACTTGTGAAACAAACAATTAATTTTCCATTGTGACCATCGCTTGCCAGTGCTTTTGGCATTAACATGTTTTGACATTAGCAGTTCAAACGGATTCGATTAGTAGCACAGGAGAGCCTGGCTGGAGCTCTAGAAATCCATGACTAATGATCTGCTTCCTAGGGGTAGAGAGTGAATCACCAAAGAGAAAACTCACAAGTTGTGTTGATGGGTCGATGAAACAGGCCTCAAGCAGCTTAAGATATTGTTAAATGTTAATTTAGTGGACTCTGATGGGAGGTATCCCAACTGCTATGAGCTTCAACAAAAGAGAAGAAAGATTTCTGAGGGTGTTAATGTGAACAACAGATTCTCATACAGCGATTAGCCTTCCCGAATAATGTGCGTAATGCTCACACACAAACAATATGCAATACCCAGAAGAGTCATAGTCATTCAAATGCATGTGCCCCCTCAAGTGGATTTTTAATGCTACTTCTAAAAAAAATGGCTTCTTTAATAGTTAAGTTGTATGGTTATTGTAGGTAAAACAGAAAAGAAATCACCCACTCACATAGTTGGTGTAAATTGGTCAGTACAACAAAGTGACTCTAAACACACATCACTTTTTGTCAAATTGTCAATTACAGTTGCAATTTTGCCTAATTTATAATATATATATATATATACACAAGTCAGAAATTTGATATTTTTGATATATTTTTACTAGTGGGTGCAGGACACTGTAGTTCAAAATAAAGTAACTGTGACATATTATACCCAAAAATTCTTCATTCAGTGGACTACCAGTAAAATTGATAAAAATGTGGAACCAAAAATTATTCAGGCACTTTGACCTGACCATGTTTTGTTTAAGTGTTATCTGACATAATTAATATACTTTTTTTCTGACACAGTTTAACTCAGATCTTGTCGTATTTTATTACCATTTTTTTTTAAACTATAGTGAATAAACTGTATTAATGAATGAAATGTTCAAGGTGTCTGAATAATTTTTGGTTTGACTGGTATATATTTTATGTTTAAAAAATGTCCCAACTTTTCCATAATTCGGATTGTGTGTGTGTATATGTATATATATATATATATATATATATATATATTAATGACCATACATATTTGTTTTCCGGTCTCTTGTACACAATATGTACACAAAATGTAAAAAAAAAAAAAAAAATCAACAAAATGGCTTCTTTAAGCAAAAATCTGTATTTAGTGTGACCTCCTGGTCTTCTTCCAGTTTCAAAGAAACCCTGAGAAACTTCATCATATTTTGAAGGTTTTCTTGGCCTTCCAGTGCTTTTCCATTCAGTTTTGGTTTAAGAGAGCCCCGTTCCTGTTATTGTTCAAGTGTAAGGGCAATACTTGCCACTTTAGCCTATAGAAGCTGTCTTTTCTGTTTCTTTTTTTCAATTTCTTTTAATACTGCATGCAAATTTCCTGTATTTTTCTGGTTATATTCAAATAAAGAGACTGAGAGATAATTATATATAGTCATTATATCATTGCTGAAACTACATCTAATGGTGGCCTAAGACTTTTGCACAGTAACGTATAAATATATACACAATTTTATATTAATTTTGTCTGGATTTGGTCCCCTTGCACACTGAATGAAAACTTTACCACTGGATTAACGGATTAACACTTCCTGCTCTAAACTACAAAGATGTGAAAAGTTTTTTATTCCTTTCTTCATGTTTTATTTCATTTAGAGCACCAGATGAGCCAGGACTGACACTGATTCCCCATCAATCAATCAATCAATCAATCAATCAAGTTAAATAAATAAATAAATAAATAAATAAATAGATGCATTACGCCACTAGACGCATCACGTTTATTTTAGAATGAAAACATTAATGGAAAAAAGGTATCTACCTTTCATATTTGTTATTCGTTTCTATGTTTGTCTCTTTGATTTAGAGGGCGCCCAAATGAACAGTGTGGGGCCTGGTTCATCTCTGATGCAAGCCATGACACAATACCCTGCACTTGGACAGGTACCTGTAGCTCACCCCTATGAGCCATCTCAACCTGGAAAGGAGCTCAACAAGTACGCTTCGCTCAAGGCTGTGGGTAAGACGGCCGTGCCGAAATCTGCCTTTATGTGGGTTTAATTAAAGTCTGTGCTCCTCTGAAAAAAAACAACAACAAAAAAACACATATAAATGAGCACATTTTCTTTTATGTTATATCTTCTTTTTAAAAACACTATTTTATCTATATGAGATCTGGCTTCCATAAATCTTGTTCTACCATTATCGGGATGGACTGACATATGTAAATCCCAGCAAGTCATCAAGTATTTAGCATGGCATTCTTTTCTTGTTGTTGCATTACTCTAAAATACAAGAAATAATGTTTGAGACTCTTCAATATGGCCACCTTTAGTAATTTCTCTGTCAGTTCTTGATCATGTGGTCTTAGTCTAAGATCTGGTTGTTGGACTGGCAGGCTGGATGCTAGGCGGTCTCTTATTGGATCTAGATCTGAATCGTAGGGGTCTGGTCTTGACATAAACTCTGTCCTCTATCAGTATTTAGAGTCACTTACTTAGTGCACAGTTACAGTATATTCTCCCAATGCATTGTCATGGTACATCATTTTTTTAGCAAACACTGACAAGCTCAAATGGCTAATGGATTTGCTGTTATTATTGTCCAACCCCAAAGAATCAGCTCATTTGTTAATTAATTTGTTTGATAAATAAAACATGTGTTTTTATTTATTTTAGAAATTGTGTATAACTGCACCAGTGACAATGCTAACTTGTTCTAAAAACAAATGACAGAAGTTTCTAGAAGCTTTTCATACTGTTTGTGATAATTATTAATAATATAATTAATAATATAAATTTAACAGTAGTAATATTGGGTAGCAATATAGTCACTTGTTCGGCCACAGATGAAACTGCTCAGTTGCTAATCCACTGAAGTACAGTCTGTGCAGACGGATCACTGGGAAAACAAAAAAGGACAATTTATAACGAGAGATGCCCAGGAGACGAGCCACATGGCAAGCCGTGGAGTAGTCAGAGAGCTGAAGCGTCTGAGTTCCTCTGATGTGCAATAATCTCTGCGTATTGATGTCAATGAAAGAGTTGCATCAAAGATCAGCACTTCTCTCGGTCGGCTGGCTTATTTTGCGCTCTGCTTCCTGGTATGAGGTTTAGATCTGTGGTTTGCTGCGACTCATTGGGGTGTCAAGGCTGTTAAAAAGGTCACCTGAAGGATATTTAATTAAAAAGTCTAAAATGTCATGCTGAAATGAGGAGGACTTCAAGCAGAGTGTAGTCAGTCCCAATTAAGGCCTGGCTGAGTTAGAAGGCGATACACCGTTAGCGACATTGCATGCACGTTATGAAAAAGAAATGATTAGTGACATATTTGAAAACATATTTGGATCATTTATACTCGTTTGTTTAATCTGGTCTTAGCAAGTTCATGCCATCAGTGATCGACTAGCACTGGTTGAAAATATTTGCAGCAAACAACATTTACAACTCCTTTATTCTAAGGAGACTGTTGGTCGCTGTTTGAATGTCAGTGTTGATATAGCTGTAAACACATCTTGTCCAAAAATAACATTAATAGTAATAGCTGCAAAGTGACTGGGATTTTTTTTTTAAGTGCACAATAACTGCAGGTTCAAAAAGTGGTTTCACCAGACAAATACAATCCCAAACCATCTTCTGGAAGAGCAAAAAGCTGCATGTTTCCATTTGATAACGGAAGCAATCCAGACCAATTTGCATTCAAAGAAACACATTTACTTCCATCATGAAACAAATAGAAACCTTAGGCAAAAAGAAAAGCATTAGCATGTTGCAGACAGCGCCAAACAGTCTAACTACTTTGTTTGCCAATCACAATGGCAAATGAACAGCTCTTCTTATAAATATTTGAAGCACTCTTGGATATTTGCAAGTTTTTTTTTGTAAATAAACCCAAGTTTTTAATAGTGCACTGTGAATGATTACCTAAATACAAAGTTGCCATGAAACTCTAGATGGCACAGGCTAATATGTCCTTTAACTCAACCTGCTCGTAATTACATCGTTATCTTTAGGACACAGCTGATTGGTTCCTGCTGTATCAGTAGCCAATGAGCTTGCATGCTCAACCTTCAAATACATGGGTAGCATTTGCCTTAGCAGTGCAGCACGCTTTCAGAACCCCCCCTCCTTCCTGTACTTGCTCTGCAGCAGAAGCAATAACCAACAGCAACAAAAGCAGCAGCAGCAGCGTAGCAGATCTATTCCGCCAAGACCAAACATATGAACATTAGCAAACCCATTACTATGCCAAACACTCAGAGTTGTCATGACAGAAATATATTATGTTAAAAAAAGAAATTTAAATTTTGACATTGTTTACTCACCTTCATGTCGCTCCAAATGCATAAAACTCATGCTCTATTTTCAAGTCTTCTTGAGCCATGTGATAGGTTTGTATGAGGATAAAACAGAAATGTACACTACTGTTCAAATGGCTCAGATGTGGTTGCCAGTAATGTACTGTTAATTTACAGCCCTCTACCGTAAATTTACAGCTTTCCTTTTTTACAGTATGTTACGTAACATGGAAATGAACTCATTTCATTTGGGAAACCGATTGCTTCAAACTGTTTGAGGTTAAAAACTAGTATTTATACAGCATTAGTACTGTGAACTTATTTCATTTGAGTCAACTGAAAAAGAATATTTCTTAACTGCAAACTCTTAATGTACAATAGTGAAATAATTAAAAACATGACTTTAACTCAAATTTAAAGCCTAAGCTAGCAATAGCACACATATATGTGCTAAAGTACTTAGCAAACAGCTTATCACTGCATCAGAAACGACAAAGTTAAATAAAGCAACATGCAGCATAACATCAGTGTTTCTTAACTCAAGATCAGTGACTGAAGCACAGGCTCTACTCTTCAGCATAATGGTGATGGCAAAGCGTAATAAAAATTTTTTAGGATTCTAAATAAAAGTATTAATTTGTTTAAAAAATATATATATCTGACCCCAAAACTTTGAGCGTAGGTGTATATTTTTGTTTATTTGCAAATGTTGTTGTGTGAAAAAAAATAACAGGTTCAGAAAGACGTGGAGGTCAGTAAATAATGGCAGAATGTCACTATTCCTCTACAAAAATATCCAGTTTTATTAGTTGTTTGTGGGAGGAAACAATTGGGTCAAGTATTTTCTGAGAAAAAATGGCTCATTTGGGAAAAACAAGTGATAACCCTTGATCTATTAAATGTGTAATTCTCTGGTACTTATGAGAGGGGGGGGCAAAGCAAATCAGCAATCAGGTTGTTTTTTTGCATCTGACTAATGAAGTGTTATTGAATTTCCTCGCTTTTGCTCTATCTCTCTTTTCCAGCTGAAAAAGCGAATGAAAACTTCTACACTAACAGACGGCACCTAGCCGACCTGGCAGCGAAAGGCACTCTTCCCATGCACTCGGTGAGTCTGGAGCAGGAGCCCACCAACCCTTACAGCCCCGAGCTGCCCTGCCAAAAGCAGAACGGACACAAGTCCAAAAGCACCAAGGTCCACAGTTCCCACCCGCTGGCATTTGGCTCGAACACCATCGCCAACCCCGGCATGCTGAAGAACTGGGAGGTGACAGAAACGCTGGGTCGACGGCAGACGCACGGCCCCAGGAAGCACAGCGCCACCGTGGAGCAAGTGAACGAGCTGACGTCCGCCCACAGCCAGCACTACCTGCCGCCACATCCGTACTTTGTCACCAACAGCAAGACTGAGGTGACCGTGTGAACGGGGCCACAACACCGGGTTTATCGAGCCCAGGCCTGAGTGGATGCGTGGAACGAGGATAACAAAGGAAGCCTAATTGAGGAAGAAGAAGTGTGGATTAGGACCCAGTCCTGCTGGAAGGACTGACCGAACGGTCTGGTTTGAGATCTGCATGGCTGTATGTGTGCTGTTTGTCTTTGAGCGGTTGTGCATGGAACAGGCATGCATTGGACTTCAGCCTAATTTGAAACGGAAAGCGTAACGTTACTCAAAGGAACTCTTTCTGTGTCCATTCCGTCACAATGCCAACGAACAATTGTGAAATGAAAAAATGAAAACCTGTAGTGATGAGTTTGTCACAAGGCCATCTGTCAAAGTGGTGAGGACATGTTCAAACCCGAAACAATCAATGCAATCAAACGTTCTAGGTTGGAAAATAGTCATGATTCGCAACAGCTTGTGAGAAAGTCGCTCAAGTCCAAAACACACATTGTTTTTCTCAGAATCTTGTACATAACAGAATGTTACCAAGGATGTATAACGTCAAAAGCTTCCTCGGATAATCACAGAACATCTGTCTGGAAGATTAAGGATGATGTGAAGACAATCGTGTCTCTAGTTCTTCTCATCTCAACTATCGAGACTTTCCAGAGCGTGTGCACCAAAAGCCACCTGTAGCAATGTAACACGCTATATCCTGACAAACACTAGGCTTGTGCCTTTCTAAAAGAGGAACTCATTATCTAAGAGCTCTTGTGCTTTTCAGCAAGCACATGGTGTTTCTTCAAAAACAAAGATGCATAAAATATAAACAAATCTATTGTTTACGGCTGTCATATTTCAGTAGAAAATGTTGATTGTCAGTGTTCTGAAATACACATTTCCCCCTTTCTGTTTCACCATTTTTCCTCTGATGTGTTCACATACTGTACGCCCCAATCTTTTAGTGCAACTGTAGACTGTAGAAAAAGGAAGTGCTGTAGGGTTAATGATAGACATTCATTATCTTTCAATGTTAGATATGAAAAAAATGAATGGTTAATTCTGATACAGAACAAGATTGTCAAAACACTGCCATTGTTGCATTCCCAGTATTTTTTGGTATTGAAAATGATTCAGTAGTTTCTTTTGTTTTTAGCATCATAATGTGAGCCATTTCAATTAGCATAAGGGCAGAAGGCTGCATTCAATTTCGAAAACTGAGCGTTTTGTCACCTACATCCAAATTATCCCAAGTATCTGGTTGTGAATAATGTGGGTTACGTAAACTTTAATTGCTCTGAAACAAGTGGCTTTATCTCAGTGCACTTAAAATGTTTTTGACCTACGTCATTTAATCTTACCTTAATTGAGCTGGCAAATTAGCTGGCTAACTTGTACTGAAAATAAAAGGAAATTTACATATCTAGTAGCACAGCTTTCTGCAGTGTCACATTCTCTTATTTCGCAAGTAGAAAACTCATTCTCGGTATTTACAGGAAGTAGTAAACTTAAGGGGCAGTCACACTAGATTTTGTGTTCGTATTATGCTTTTTTTTAAGTTTGGTGAACTCTAGCCTGCAAATTTGTATAGTGATGTTTGATCATTAGGGGATCTAAATGTCACAGACTGACCTGTTGCTAGTGGCACAGACTTCAACTTTAAGTTAAGCTACTTGCGTGGTTTGCAGTTTCACTGGACACTGGACTTGAATATTTTGAATGTATCATTATTAGGGCTGTCAGAGTTAACATAACACATGGGGTTCATTTCTCTTCTAGAATTCATTCAATATATCATCAAGCAAAATGATTAACAGTCAGTTACCAGTACCTTTTCTGTTAAACTTACAGACATTTACCTGAAAACACAACACAATGTAATGCGTAACTGAAAATACGGTTAAAACACCTGCGAAAAATCTATTCAGAAATTTCATATTAACATCGTACATTGTTCTGTGATATCTGTGAGCTAGTAGCAACCTTTTATGTGTGGTATTCAAAAAGCACATTTAAATATCATCAAATCATAACACCAATTAAAGGGTTAGTTCACCCAAAAAATTCTGTCATTAATTACTCATTCTGTCGTTCTACAGCCATAAAACCTTCGTTCATCTTCAGAACACAAATTAAGATATTTTATGATAAAATCCAATGGTTCAGTGAGGCCTTCATTAACAGCAAGATCATTTCCTTTTTCAATGCCCAGAAAGCTACTAAAGACATATTTAAAACAGTTCATGTGACTACAGTGGTTCAACCTTAATATTATGAAGCAACGAGAATAATTTTTGTGCACCAAAAAACAAAATAACGACTTTATTCAACAATATCTAGTGATGGGCGATTTCAAAACACTGATTCATGAAGCTTCGAAGCTTTACAAATCTTTTGTTTCGAATCAGTGGTTCAGAGCGCCAAAATCACGTGATTTCAGTAAACAAGGCTTCACGGTTTGATAGGAGCTCCGAACCACTGATTCAAAACAAAAGATTCGTAAAGCTTCGAAGCTTCATGAAGCAGTGTTTTGAAATCACCCATCACTGGATATTATTAGATAAAGTTGTTATTTTGTTTTTTTGGCGCACAAAAAGTATTCTCGTCACTTCATAACATTAAGGTTGAACCACTGTAGTCACATGAACTGTTTTAAATACGTTTTTAGTAGCTTTCTGGGCATTGAAAAAGGAAATGATCTTGTTGGCAATGGCCTCACTGAGCCATCGGATTTTATCAAAAAATATCTTAATTTGTTTTCTGAAGATGAACGAAGGTCTTACGGGTGTGGAACGACATGAGGGTGAGTAATTAATGACAGAAATTTCATTTTTGGGTGGACTAACCCTTTAATTAATCATTTGTACAATGTTGGAGCACTGCAGCAGCAAGTCAGCGACAAAAACCTCCTTGGTTTTACTTGTTAAATAATACAATTTAAATTAAGAGTTTGAAATGCATTTCAGGTCTAAAATAATTCTTATATCTAGTGTGACCACCCAAGTCACATATTAATAAAACAGTTCAAGATCTACCGATAATAGAGTTTGATTCCAAATAGAATTTGATTCCAGATTTGGGGCTGATTATTTATGACAAGAAATAAAAATACTGCTGCAAATATTTAACAATGTAGCAAAATCAGTATTGTGTCAAATTTTGGCCTCTGCTTTCCTAAGAGTTCCCTCTGAAAGAAAAACACTCCTGCAAATGAATACGGTCTATGTGCGTCACTGCCAAACAACTTGCGACAAACCAGTACTTAAGGATACTGACATAATGGCCGCTGGTCTGTCAGTCACTGAGTCCACTCAACATCTATTAAACCTGAGTGTTTCACTGCAGGTCACCTCATGACTCAGAGCGCACTACAGGATCACTCACCAGGGGGCACATTTCTTGGAATTAAATCACGTAGTGAATATCTTTTCCATTGAAATCTCTGAACACCGCAGAAATGGATTAGCACAGATAATGTCAAGATCCGCCATGTAGCTAAAAAGACCTTCACAGCTGGATTCCAGGGATTTAGTCTGGCTGCACAATCTAACATTTGAAATCTCCATAGTGATATAGAAATCAGGCATGTGTGAAATAATCTATGTTAACAGTCGGGAGAGAATTTATTGCGCCCACTGATTCATTTATTAGCATTGTTTTAGCACCCAAGTTAAGGAGTTATGCTAATATGTGACCAAAATACTAGTGGTAAACACAATTTGCACATTTGACGATTACATTTTATTTTGATGGTCCACTTTAGACATTCTACTAACTATAAGTATCTTTGCAACTATGTGTAATCTAACTCTCATTGGAGTATTAGTAGCCTGTTAGGTTAGGATTAGGTGTTAGGGTTCAGGCTAAGTAAGTTGACATATAGTTGCAAAGTCTGCCACAACTGTTTATTGAATTCACATTTTAGTGTGTTGAAATGTATGAAACTGCATGTTACTTTGAGCCTACGTAGGGGGTAGTCTAATTACTGATTGCCGTTTCCACCTCTCATTGTGCCTTGCTGTTCATTAACAGACACTAGGTCTTGTTTTTATGTTCTAATTCATACATTTGTTTCCTTTTATCAGTTTTATGGAGGATTGGGATTGGCCTCGGATGAATGCATAGAAAGAGCACATAGAGGTTTTTATCATTTGACATAAGCACAAGGTCTTTTTAGTTAGAGACATGCAGTCAGCTGTACATTATACATCACAAAAGGGCTGAATATTAGCAGAACAACTTTAATGCTGTGATCATGAAGGTTAGATGTTGAGTGAATGCATTCTGACTGAAAACACATTGAAATGTACAGGCAGATGTTATAAGAAAAGATAATGCCCTTTATTTAATGTCTAAAAAACACCATGATCCCACTGCAGTTGATATTGATGTTAGTTTGTGTATTTGTATCTGTAACTGGTTCATTTTAAACACACAAATGCGATTTTATAGAAGTTTGAAAAGTAATACCTCAAATACTTTTGACAAGTAGAAACCCACCGTTGAATTAATTGAATTTTTTGTTTATTCTGGTAATAACTATGCCGATGGTATACTTCTCTTTTATGATGTGATATTGTCATATTCTTCACATACAGCCAGAATAGTTACACAATAACTTGATATTTGTAAGTAGTAGCATTGTAGTTGCTGATCAGACCAAGGTGTCCAGTTCAGTGGTCTATATTGTACATCACATAGACAAAACATTGAGGATTACAACGATACCCGGCAAACTAATTCCTGCACAAGCTCAAATTATACTGAGAAACCTGAGTTTCATTTATTGAACGGTTATTTTGTGATACAGGTTTATTTGAAAATGTATCAATATAGTATTCATTTCATCATAATACTGTGTGTACTTCAGTGTGCTCTGTATTGACGATGCAAAACAAAGCATCTGGGAAACAGCGAGCACTTTGTCACATCCTACTGCCCGTGGATCACATTTAATACACTAAGGTACATTTTTTAAACAATGTATTCTATGTAACATTTCTATGTGGAAGTTGAAAGTTTAAGCACTGTTGTACCGTTCACATCACAAAACTTATTTACAATAAATGTCTCTTCTCTATACAGTCTGTGTATTTTTGTGTTAAGGAATTCAAAGTGTTAGCTGTGCTAATGCAGGGACAGTTTCTTATACTCACACTCAAGTTGTTCCAAACCTGTATGAATTTCTTTCTTCTGCTGAACACAAAGGAAGATATTTTGAAGAATATGGATAGCCAAACAGTTATTAGGCATCATTGACTTCCATAGTTTTTTTTTCTATAGTAAAGTCAATGGTGCCCCACAACTGTTTGGTTAACAACATTCTTCAAAATATCTTCTTTTGTGTTCAGCAGAAGAAAGAAATTCATACAGGTTTGGAACAAATTGAGGGGAAGGAACTGATGACAGAATTTTCATTTTTGATGAGCTATTCCTTTAACGTGTAGAAACATCAAATCATATTTTTGTCATCTCAGAAGATGTGCATTATACTACAACCCGTTTTTTAAATTTGAATAAAATGAAAACTAAAAGATTTTCAAATCACATGAGCCAATATTTTATTCACAAAAGAACTTAGATAACATAACAAATGTTTAAACTGAGAAATTTTACAATTTTATGCACAAATTTGATGTCTGCTACAGGTCTCAAAATAGTTGGGATGGGGGCATGTTTACCATGGTGTAGCATCTCCTCTTCTTTTCAAAACAGTGTGAAGACATCTGGGCATCGAGGTTATGGGTTTCTGGAATTTTGGTGTTGGAATTTGGTCCCATTCTTGCCTGATATAGGTTTCCAGCTGCTGAGTTCATGGTCGTCTTTTTTTCCATATTTTTCGTTTAATGTTGCTCTAAAACCTTTATATACTGTACCTTTCAGCATTCATAATGCCTTCCAAAACATGCAAGCTGCCCATACCGTATGCACTTATGCACCCCCATACCATCAGAGATGCTGGCTTTTGAACTGAACGCTGAAAACACGCTGGAAGGTCTCCCTCCTCTTTAGCCTGGAGGACACGGCGTCCGTTCCAGGTGAAAAAGAATTGCAGTAAAATACACTTTATTTTAGTACACTTAGTACACTTCCATAATGTACTTAAAGTGCTCTATTTCCGTGCACTTATTTTGTACTTAATATACTAAAAAATCTTCTTTAGTACTTCTTAAGATAATCTTAAGAACATCTAAGTGTACTCAACTGTGCTATTTTGAGACACCATGAATATGAACTAAAATGTGCTTTTAACATACTATCTCTGTATTAAAAAAAAATATGTATTTAGTTACCACTTGTAGTACACTTGAACCCATCTTTCATACACTTTTAAATATACTCATCAGACATAGAAAATAGACTTATGATGTATTTCAAATATAAGATTAATATATAATAAATACATTTTGTATATATTATATATTAATCTTATATTTGAAAGATGGGTTCAAGTGTACTACACAGTGAATATATAGGGCTTACTTGTAATTAATTAATTTGTACTGCATTTTTCAAGAAAATCCATTAAAATAGAACTTAGTGACGGTATACATAAAAATCCAGTAAAATTTTATGTAAAGCATTCATAGCACACTTTTAAGTAATGCACTTATAAAACACTGTATATTTGGTTTAATTTATCTGACTACACTTAAAATCAATGTAAGTGCAAATTAGTGCATTTATATTAATGGTACTTAAGTACCACAGTTGGGAAATTGTACTTATAACTAGTACATTAGTAATATATTTGTAATAAAATGAATTTCATTTAAACTTAGGATTATTACATAAAAGTCTACGAAGATTGAACTAATTTTTAAAGCATTCAAAGCACACTTTTAACAAATACACTAATAAAATACCTCTGCATATTTTTTGAGGTAGTATACTTTATTTCAATGTGCTAAAAATCTATTTAAGTAGTAGTGGTATTTAGTATACTTTTCCAAGTGCAGTGAAGTACTACTGAAGTACAAATATATTTTGAATTAGTGTATTTATAGTGTATAACTTTGACACTTTTATTTAGCACCAAAATAAAGAATGTACTACAAATGTACTTGCTTGTATTTAAGTATTTTTTTAATGCACTCAAGTATACTTTTTTTTTTTTTTTTTACCTGGGGTGATTTCCAACAAGAATGTCAAATTTGGACATTTGGAACACTTTTCCACTTTGAAACAGTCCATTTTAAATGAGCCTTGGCCCACGGGACACGACGGCGCTTCTGAACCATGTTCACATATGGCTTCCTTTTTGCATGATAGAGCTTTAGTTGGCATCTGCAGATGGCACGGCGGATTGTGTTTACCGACAGTGGTTTCTGGAAGTATTCCTGGGCCCATTTAGTAATGTCATTGTCACAATCATGCCGATGAGCGATGCAGTGTCTTCTGAGGGCCCGAAGACCACGGGCATCCAATAAAGGTCTTCGGCCTTGTCCCTTACGCACAGAGATTTCTCCAGTTTCTCTGAATCTTTTGATGATGTTATACACTGTAGATAATGAGATTTGCAAAGCCTTTGCAATTTGACGTTGAGGAACATTGTTTTTAAAGTATTCCACAATCTTTTTTCACACTCTTTCACAGCTCTGACCATCTTTACTTCTGAGAGACTCTGCCTCTCTAAGACAGCTTTTATAGCTAATCATGTTACAGACCTGATATCAATTAACTTAATTAGTTGCTAGATGTTCTCCCAGCTGAATCTTTTCAAAAATTCTTGCGTTTTCAGCCATTTGTTGCCCCTGTGCCAACTTTTTTGAGACCTGTAGTAGGCATCAAATTTTAAATGAGCTCATTTTGAGCATAAAACTGTAAAATTTCTCAGTTTAAACATTTGCTATGTTATCTATGTTCTATTGTGAATAAAATATTGGCTCATGTGATTTGAAAGTCTTTTAGTTTTCATTTTATTCAAATGTAAAAAACGTCCCAACTTTTCCAGAATTCAGGTTGTACAATGAAGATGTGTGTTCTGATTTGGGTTATTATGCACAAAATGTGTTCATTTAAATATAAGGATAAATATGGCCAAGGGGTAAAGATTTAGCTTTTTGGCATGGCTCTGTATATATTCTTTTGTTGGAAGGCTCTTAAAAATGTGAAATGGACCTTGTGTGCTTCCTTGGATGTCACAGACACCAAGACAGTCACTATGGCATTGACCTGATCATGATGAATGAGAGTGCTAACAAATAGCTTTCTCCAGGCAATATAGACCTAGCTGATTCTGTCCAAGATCACCCACTTAGACCCAAAAATGAAGATTCTGTCATCATTTACTCACCCTTATGTTGTTCCAACCTGTATAACTTACTTTCTTCTGCTTCCCATGATGGGGACTAATATTTTTAAGCTTTTGTGCAAAAAAGAAAGTCATATGGGTGCGTGAGGAAACCATGGCAGAATTTCAATCCAAGGTGACCTATTCTTTTAAATAGGGACATTTAATTTATTTCTTTAAATGTTTTTGAAATAGGACATCTGATAAGGATAAGGAAACATGAATTTTGGAGGTATTCCAAAGGCATTACCAGTTGGAAAAACGATCATTAGATCTGCATCATTGGTGTGCTGAACAGAGAATCAGCACTAACCTGGATTTTGCTGAAGGCTTTGCTGTATCCAACTGTGATCACTGTAAGTTTACAAAAGCACAGTTTCAATCACGTCTTCTCCCAAATGATAGTTAATCAGCTCATCTTTAATAATAACCATTAACATGACTGTCAGCTACTTCACTGTAGGAGTGCGTGCCCTTTTTCCAAACAAGCAAAGGCCTTTAATTATTGCCTAATGTGCTCCTGGCCATTGTATGAATAAAGACCTCACTGACCTTTAATAGGAAATTATCTGTGTCTCCTTTAACCTCTTCCATCACCAAGTCTGTCAGCAGGTCAAGACGTCAATCGCTGCATCCGAATATACCTTCTTCCATACTACTATATAGAGGCGAAAAACCGAGTAGTATGTCCGAATTAATAGTATTCATTAACACAGTTGGTGAAAAGTACACACAAGGACTGAAATGCACATTTAATGGGACATTTGAGGCCACAGGAGAGGATTTGTGAATGGAGTTGAAACTGACGGCGTAGGTCACATGACAATAACAACATGGCGGGTGTAGTATGTCGGAATTTCATTTATACTAGACACATTCGTACTATAAAGGACATACTTCTTTTTTTTAACAGTGAACAGTTTTAAAGTGTAGTACAGTACTATACAGTATGCAATTTCAGACACAACGAATGTTTGGCATGGTTAGCATAGCCTCATTATCTTCTACCAACCCAAACTAATATGGAAATGTAAGTATTTTATGAGGTGATGATTTTTTATGAATTTACAAGATAGTGTTGGCTCCTGCTGTTAGTTGCCTTAACTACACCATCCACTCCAGCTTTCTCCATGTACCACAAACCTCATTAAAGTTGGCATGAAACATAAGCTGCAACAGTCTCTTCTTTTCTATTGAGACATATATCCCAGTGAAACATCTTCTCGAACAAGAAAAAATGCAGGACGGGAATTAATTTTGTGCAGTGGGAATTTTTTGGAGGGTTGTGGTTTGCTATTAGTCGATCTCATGTGAGTGACAGGTTGCCTCGCCCTTGCACCAGTAAACACGTCATCAGAGAAAAGATGACGCTGCAAGAAGGAGAAGTTATTTTGATTAAAGATTGAGGACACATGAATTAAAAATATAATGATGTGCTCAGATAAATCATTTATAATCAATACGACAATATTTCATAAAAAATAAGAACTGGCTATTTTGATTTCATGGTGAATTCCAGTAAGATAAATGTTTATGATAAAAAGTCACTTGAATTTGAACAAAATCTAGAAGATTTTAAGACAAAGTATTTAAGAAGTGTGCTTGAATTAAATGTGAACTTGTAGTGTACTTCAAATCTTAAAGTATATATAGGCCTATTGTAAGGGAAACGGGTCAGTTTACCTCAAAGGGTAATTAATTAATTGGGAATTCTGAAAGAGTCTTATTTTACGACCAAGCAAATGAATCGTCTAGCGTTCATTTAAACGAGCCATAACACCATCTCTGCAGTGGATATTAACATCCAAACTATATACTGAAAACACTATTTATTAGCAAGGTAACAAGGTCAGCAGTTTAAGACATAACAAGCTATATCAATCATTAATTTAACTTTTCTGTCATTTCTTAGGCAGGGTTATTACATTTTACAGCTAAGATGGAGGCTACTTGTGTTTGTGTTGGTGTCTTTGATTGGGGATTCCCTTCATCATAGTCTTTGTCTTGTCAAGGGATTTCCCGGGTTCGTTGATTGGCTGGCGGTCTCGTCATGTCTGGAGCGACATCTTTCTTGGGAAGCCAATCACGTTGTGTTGGCGAATTAATGGATGCGGAGTCTCCTTCGTGGCTGAAGTTTGGTTTTGAGATGATCTCTTTCAAGCTTGCAAACCCATAAATGTCACGGAGCTCTGAGACTTGCAGGGAAGATCCAATTGCAGTTTTGTTGGGAAATCCAACATCAACATCATATGCCAGGCAAAGGGTCAAAATACTTGCAAAATCCAGTAAAAACAGAAAACAAGGAACCAGGAAGAGTGCTCAGAAGTGCAGGGTGATAACAACAAAAACTCAATGACAAATGACAGAAACAACCAGGTATAAATAGGCAGAAACTAACAAGATGAGTGAAAACAGCTGTGAGCAATAATGGCTGATAAGTCCGGGCAATGGGTTATGGGAAATGAAGTCCGTGATAGTGGCAATAGTCCGGAGTGAAGTGCCCTCTGGTGGCTATCAAGGGCACTCCAGCAGGTGATCATGACAATAAAGTACTTAGTTGGGGGTTTTGTTAGTTAGCTCGGACTGAAGCCCACTTAATTTATGGTCCTAGAATGTTAATTTGGGGTCTGGAGTGTTGAGTTGGGTGTCAAAAAATTATGTTTGAATGAATCATCTGGAAGATTCATTTGTGTCTGGTTCACCTTCAAATCCTACAATATTTTTTAAAAAGTGCCCAAAAACATTACATTCACACTCTTAAAAATAAAGGTTCCAAAAAGGGTTTTTGCAGCAATGCCATAGAAGAACCATTTTATGTTCCCTCAAAAAACCTTTCAGTGAGCATTTCTTAAAAGAACCATCTAAAGAACCTTTTCCCACTATAAAAAAACCTTTTGTGGAATGGAAAGGTTCCATAGATGTTAAAGGTTCTTCATGGAATCATAGATGCCGATAAAGAACCTTTATTTTTTTAGTTCAAACTGAAGTATATTATTTTAAAGTAGATTATTTCTATAATAAGTACTCTTTTTAAAAGTATGCTGAAGTACTTGAATCTAAATGATTTGATTAATTAATTATTATTAGGCCATATTTCCTGGAGGAAGAGCCCAGCAATCAAATCTTTACTGAAAGGAGAGAGCAGCAGCTCTTTTTTTTTTTTTTTTACTTGGTAACAAAAGCAAGAAAGACTGAGAGAAAAGCTATGCAGGGATTAAAGTATTGACATGCCGAGTGTGGCCTCAGAGCAGACAGTCTCCCGCCGCTAACACAAACCTTATACAAACCATCCCTTTCTGAGGAGGTGGTCAATAATGGCTTATCTCCCGCCCCAAAACTTTGAGGCGAAAAAGCCTTTCAGGAAGGAATTAGCTGGCGCGACTCAATTCGCTGGCAACAAATGACATGAGAAATGGAGCGTCTGCACATATATTCTAATTTTTAATGCATAAAAAAAGGTTTTGTCCTAAAGCAATGCTATTTTTGCTTCAGACGCTTGAGTATTAACCTAGAAACCGAGGTAAAATTGTGTATCAACAGTGCGACTGCCTGTTGTAATTTTTAAAGTTCCTCTCGACAGTGACAAGGACATAACAGCGTCCTGTTTCTCCCATGACACATGCTGTTTCAGGTGTAAAAGTGTCTCTCACCTGCCTAAAGCGTGGCCTCATTATTATGGCTGATTAAACCCTTCAGTAATTAAGGCCAGGGTAGCGCTGTTTGAAATTATGCTAATTTTCCTGCCCTCTTGCAGACTGGGTCCCCCTGTGCAGCAGCGATTCCAGTACAGAATAGCATTAGAGAGCGTAATAGGGCACATTTGAATGCCTCTGCTTGAACGCTTGACTTTCGGAAGACAAAATATCCCCGTGATTGAATATTCCGTCAAAATGGGGTGCTGAAAATTTCATTCACAGTTGATTCCTTTGGAAAAACGAAGCAGAACAAATCAGGTTTTTCAGCATTCACAGTTCAAAGGTGGAAGGGAAGGAAGGGGTCTTACATTTTCTACCTCTGCCAGCAGAAGGATTAATTGATCTCGTGGTCCACAGGTACACGATGCCACAGCTGCATTTTCATGTCAGGGAAGAAAGCACCTTCTGTTGTTTGGCATCTGTCTCAGCTGTCTAGTGCATTTATGGGAGAAGAAAGAGACATGGGCTACTGAACCTGGATGAAAGGCGAATGGAAACGCAACTCTGATAAAATCAAAATGACAAATGTATTTTTGTGGCTTGACAAAACCTTTTGGCGTGCTTGCATTTGCAATGTATGATAAAAAAGCAGAAAAAGTATTATAGTTAGTTGGTCATTATCATAAAATAAACCCAGAAAGGATAATCAGGACGCTGTTGAAAATATTGCAATGATATACTACTGTCCAAATATTCAGCAAGGATACATAAAATTGATTAAAAGTGACAGCTTTGTTAGGCGCAATCTGAACTCGAATGAGGAAGATACTTAATACATGAACCCAAGATACAATGGGAAATCCACAACACACACCAAACAGTAACACAGACGATAACCGGTAGTGAACTGAACAAAATGAGGAGTACTTATAGACAGAGAACTAAACTAGACACAGGTGAGAATAAACAGTAACCTAGGTAACAAACAGGAAGGAATTAGTAACTAGGGAGATGGTAACTAAACTGAAAGGAAACACAGGAAATATAGGAACTAGGGCTGTCAATAGATTACATTTTTTAATCGTGATTAATCGCGCACCCTTTTGTGCGATTAATCGCACACTTGTCGTGAAATTAAGCATACACCATTTATCTTCCATTTTGCCATCATTGCCTATATCCAGCAAAGTAAACCATCAGATTGAAGTGTGATTTTCACAAAACTGTATTTTTCAGCTTTTTTCAAGGTAAATTTAGCAGCAAAAGGACACTTGCAGACTCCAAAAGGACACCAAATAACCAAATGATATGATTCCATATAATTCATACATTTATGTACACCAAAGCAAAAAAAAAAAAAAAAGTTTCACAGTGTATAGTATGTACAACAGCAAAGAGCTTGTTTACATTTTAGACAAGTCAAGTTGCGATACTGAACAGGACCACATGGAAAAAGCTTGAAGACCCCTGGTGTAAACCATTTGATTGACATTAATGAGTCTCTGGATGTAGCTGAGTAGGAGATAACAAATGTCCAATGGGCAAAAAAACCTAAACCAACCGCCTTGACCTGCATAATACTAAAGTACACAGCAACATACACAATACAAATCCAAACGTTATCCTGAATGTGTGTGAAAACGACGTGAATGCACTGAAATGTGTCTGTGCATAAATACAATGTGTGATCAGTGTGTCGAGAGCGCTCATACATGATTTGTTTGCGCATCAATATAACAGACTCACGCGTGCTTCTGTATGTCACCGCAATCGTCTTTACTTTGATTGCAGTCCTCATCCATCAAAACTTTCATAGCGAGACGCTGGTTTGCTTTATCCAGCCGAGAAACATAGTTTGCATATCATCTGGTCATACAACCATAATGACACAATTTCACATGCTTCAGTAATTTTTTTGCGTTAAATGCATTAAATTATTTTAATGCGTAAAGGATTTTGAATTAATCACATGCGTTAATGCGTTAACGTTGACAGCCCTAATAGGAACATGAACAAAAACACAAGAAAACACTCTTTGTTTGAACTTTTTTATTCATCACAGAATCCAGAATAACTGTTTTCAACATTGATGATAATAAGAAATGTTTCTTGAGCAGCAAATCATCATATTAGAATGATTTCTGAAGGATGATGTGAAACTAAAGTCTGGAGTAATGATGCTGAAAATTTAGCTTTGATCACAGGAATAAATTACATTTTAAAATATATTAAAATAGAAAACAGTTATTTTAAATTGTAATACTATTTCACAATATTATACTTATGCACACCAAGAAGCCTATAGGTTCAATAAACCAGATAGAAAATCTGATCCAGATATTTCTTCCACACAGAAAAAAAAAAAAAGATGCCCTAAATGACAATGGCAACATATGGAGAGAAATTTACTCCTCTTTTGTGTCAGTAGAAATGGGTCATACACTATTTTAGATAGAGTAGAAACTTCTGAATACGTCCAGGTTTGGGGTGCATTTAAATGGGCCAGTGCCTCTGATTTTAACACTTTCCTTTTCAAACAAGTGGGAAAAGGGCATTTATCACATTTATCTCCAACGGTTAACCTACTTTCACTTGTTTGCAATTGACTCGTGCAAGAGATCTTCCCCTAATGCAGAGTCCTGCGGTGCTCTCTCACAGTGAGGGGGGAAATGCACGTTCAATTAGCTGAACTTTTGTGCTAGAGTGAACAATACTGAAACATACAAGTTAATTTTGAAAACAGGCTTTGTAACAGTATGTTATTGTCTGTTTGTGAATCACAGCCTTGACAAGCAGGATTTATTAAAACATAACAAACTCTAAAATTAGAAACAACCCATGGTGTTTGATTCATGGTACGATCTATGTTTTCTGATCATGGGAGGTGTGATAGAAACAGACTGACTTAAATAGGACATTTTTCCTTTGAGACATTTGAGTTCTCTTAGAGTTTTTCATCTACTTTGAACTACTACCCCTATTGGTTATGTAATTTCAACTAAATCCAGCCTAATAGAATAAAACACCACACTTCTAGACTAATAAATGAATGTTGTGATGTAGGACAGGCCAGATTTGCTCCTGGACTTTCTGCAAAGTTCTCATCCTTCTTTAACAGCAGGTTATTCCATAAGACATCAGAACATCTCCTGCTCCCTGCGCCTCAGAAGGTGAAAGTGGATGTTCTGGTGACAGACTCTCAACATGAGGGTGCAATAATGCAATACGATTTCAACCAGATGGAACTGGATTAAATATGTTGACTGTTCCGATCCCAGTCTGACTTATATAAAAGTTGCCATTTGTCTCCATTTAATCAGAATAGAGAATCAGTTCACAGAGATATAATCTGTTTTTTTCCCCCCCAATATGAGCTAAGCTCTTTTGGAAAGGCAGGTCTTATTGCTCATGTTGAACAGGAGCAGTTTGATTTAATTCAAATCTTTCCATTCATTCCATTCATTTTTCTTTCTTAAGTTTATTCAGATGGCCGTTAAATGACTAGAGACTGCTTGAGTACATCCAGCAAATTTCCTGTCTTCTCTCTAGGCTGTAATAGAACATCTGTCATCATTTTATCATACGTCTCTCACTGTTTAAATGGCCTCCAGTCATACCTTCAACAAGACATCTGAAATATTTCTACTTTTGTCACCATTTCCCTCCTGTAACACATCGGATATCCAAAACTTGAACAGAAGTGTTGTTCTGTGGTCAAATAGCATCCAGTTGGGTAGTGTCAGCTTAATGGTGATGGTGGACCGACCCGGTACCTCTTAAAACCCTGAGGATGAGGCACAGGTCCAGCTAGCAGACCGGGTGGGTGGAAGCACAAGCTTCTACTCCTGCACTAAATGAAATATGAATGCATTTGGAGGCCATTGGTCATGTTTTGCTATGTGTACATTTACTCTGGAGACTTTTTGACAGGGCTTTTTCACACTCCCTCCATAGCACTCTCAGGATTTCTTTAAATGTTTCACACATACAGCTATTTATCAAGTGGATCATGGAACTAACTAACTGTGGCAATAGTCCACTTTAAGTTGGCATGACTGAGTTTACACTGAAAGAGTTTGCCACTTTACCACCGACAGACAGAAAGTGATTTGTCATTTTAGATAATTGCCTTTGAAGGGAAAATTTTATGGGGGATTTATTTTTTAACGGAACAGATATAGTATCATATTTATTACATCAGACTTTTATGGCCTGCCTGATATAGTAAGATATGGTGAGAATATGGAGCTTATACTCGGGGAAAAAACACTTAAATTTTATTTAGAGGCCCAAACTGAGCAAAAATATGCAATTTGGTGAAGTTGTTGACATTCATATGCCCAAAATTCTAATGTAAATCAGTCAGATCTATAACAGTATAACAGACTACTTACATAAAATGCATATAAATACAAATTGCTATGTTTCCCAATAATGTCTAATATGCGTACTTTTATGATCAGAGATTAAAATGTGATGAGATTTCTCGTAGAGGTAAAAAAAGCTGTCTTGTGATATTGATGTCTTGTGAGAGTGAGGGTGAAATTAGGATAGAATATGCCACTGCTACGTTTACATTACACCTCCACTGTCTTTTTGCTTTTTATAGAAATAAAATCCATTTAATTATGTTGGTTAACGGTTGCCGGCACTCTCTATTCACAGAGTATGTGCGAATCGACACGATTGTGAAATCGAGAGTAAAACGCGAGTTCGCTTTTAAATGCGATTTCAATACCTTGCATTTTGTATAATACTGTAGCAAATATATTGCTCATTGTTAGTTATGTTAACAAATGAGACCTTATTGTAAAGTGTTACCATTTTTATTTATACTGTTTTTATTTTAATGATCATATTGTGGAAAGGAGTTCAGTTAGGTGGTCAAAAGTTGTAGAAGCTCATAAATCATATACAGTAAAGGTGATGATACATGTGGCAACTTTTTGAGCAATGCTGCCATCAACACTGGTGAGACACAGGGCAACTAATTAGGGCAACGGACAGTTGGCAGCAACCAATCAGAGAGGAGCAACCCAATAAATACTTTATTATAAACACTTGTTAGGCACTTTATTTCAACTTTTCAAGTATTTTCTTCGTTTTTATTAAATAAAAATGCCTTTTCCGATCTGATTTGTGATAGGAAAAGGGAGACGAGTTTGGCAAAAGGCGGATTCGAATCTGCGTCAAAAGCTACTTTCACGTGCCATACTCCCTACAGCCTACACCACTACAGACATTAAACAGAATGCGTCTTTTTAGTATTTAACTGAAAACATTTGATGACTAAATTACGGCCAACGTACATTAAATTGGACACCTTTTGGTATTTTAAGCATTAAATGAAGTAAATTCCCTGTTTTGTGTTGACACATGACAACTTACCAGCGTAAAAAGTTATAAGTTCACTCTCCTTTTCTTTGCTTCACTGCCACTGAGAGGCCACCATCTTGTTTGATTTTTTTCTGAAATCTCCAAGCCTGTCACAGCTAGCATTCTGATTGGATGATCTCAAAAAATTGCCCACGACCGATCTAAAGCATCCAGATATAAATTTGTTGCTCATTCTCAATGGGAAAGTGCCCAAGCAACATTGCCCGGCAACATTGCTCAAAAAGTTGGCCCGTATATCATCACCTTAAAGACTGAAGAGACTCATATGAAATCATACAGGAGAGAATCCAGTCAGTTGAGTTTGTGGTAAAACCTTTTACAGTGCTTGAGTATTGTTGTCTTTTATATGATAATTTAAGTAGAACTGAAATGACATTCATTACAAGATGATTAGTTAGAACATTTCAAACCACCTGCAAAATATTTTTTCCAGTCATGTTTTTCATCATTGAGGATTTCTTAAAAATACTATGTAAAAATCTTTTCTCGTTCTCTTGAACTCATGATTTTTACAATTATACTAAAAAGCCTTTTACTTAGTAAACTATCAATCAGACAAACATAATCATATAGTAGATTGTGTACAACAGGTTTATTAGCAAAGTTAATTAGTCAACATGAAATCAAAATGGATCATATTTACTTTCACATTTATTAAAATTTGTGGCATGTTCTTCATTTACGTTCCAAAAATATTCCTCTCTTCCTTCATCAGTTCATGGTGGATAAAACATTCTTTTTTTTCCCTCATTGAAGATCAATTAGAAAAAAGTCAGGCTGTGTAAGTATGGTTTGCGAATGACAATTTACATTGATATACAGTATATAAGAGTATATACTGAGCACTGAGGCTTGGCTGTCATTGCTAAAAAAGGCTGAATGAATATCATTATGTAGTACTGTACGTTATCATTAACATCAGATAATTTATTTCCTTTGAGTGCTTGAAGGTGAACAGCTTTAACAGGTTTTGGAAGACTAATGTATTCTTGACAATAAGAAATGCTACATGTGAACGGGCTTTTTCTTTTCCTTCTCTGTCTCCTCAGTTGCATCTAGTAGTTTGTCCAAGCCAACACACAGACCTGGGTCTCTCATGAGCGGTGATAAAGGTCGTCATCGTATGAACGATGCTCACATGTCAGGCCTACTGACTTCCAATCATGCAGAAATATGGTTCACATGCTACATATGGACAAAGGAATAGCAAACTACAAATAAGACTATGACACTAGGTGACCAAAGGTCATTTAATATCCATTTATAACTCTGATAATGTGTCTGCTTTATGTGTCTGTGTGTACGGGTGAATAGGTACAGCAATTATTCATAATTACACATGACTGCCACAAGGTTGTTTCTGGCATTTAAGGTTATTTCATGGTCTGTGCACTTCTGGAGTCATGGATGGTGGTTTGCTTGAGTCTCATTGCGGTAACCTTGCAAGTTTAAGCTCCTGGGATGGAAAGCAAGAGCCGTGTAAGAGTAAAAACATTGTTTTCTTTGTTATTCAGCAGCCTCAAGGTGAAGCAATTATCTGATCAAAATGTTTATTTTAATTATACAATAGTTAGTTCTGGTCCTCTAATCTGATTGGCCACATCAACTTTTTGTTAATAGAACTGTTGTATAAAAGCAGTGTATAAAATCACTATTGCTCTTGTAATATTGCTTATACACAGTATAACACAGTATAACACTGTCCATCTGTGACCTATTAGGTTTAAAATACTTTCTGGCATATTGAAGTAAGACCATGTGTAATCAACAGTTAATGGAGTCATGTAGAGACCTGAGCGGATGGAGGCTTATTGTTGCGTTTCTAAAGGGCCATTTTATTAATTAACACTCCAGAATTACAGCGACCTGGAATCAACCTCTGATGTGACTCGTTCATTCAAAGCAAACTCAAAGCATGAGCTCTCAAATAAGTTATTCAGTTGAGGTCTTTAAATGTACTAAAAACTGAAAAGTTTTTCTTTTGTGTATTTTGCATACAGACGACAATGTTGTCAAAATAATCCTTGTTCACACGAATCCGTGAAAATGACTAAAAGCTGTAATATTCATGCTAGGCCAGTAGTTGGCGATGTCACTTTATAAAGAAACACTACACACAAATATGTAGATTGAACACATAACACGTGTGCGTGTGACGTCACCGTTTTCACAAATTCACATTTAGCAGTTTACACATAGATGATAACGGTACTGTTTACTAAAACTTGCATTTTGAATCGTGTTTTCAAAAATGTGTTTTCAGGCCCCCAAAACTCTGTTGTCATGTAAATGAACGGCTAAAATACATAAAAAGTTTTCAGTTTTTAGAAAACAGTGCCATGTAAATGGCCCCTAAAAATATATTAGCTGAAAATATTTAAAGACATTTTCAGGCAAAAGAGTTTGGTTTATACCAACACTTGTACTTCGATAACAGTTGATACTTAAATTTTCGCTACCCACTGATAGACAGCTGTTTTCAAACGCAAATACATAAGTATTTGTGTGTACACTCTGAAAAAGTGTCAAAGTTTTCTATTTACAAAGTGTTTTTTGAAATGCCGAGCATTATAACCAATCATGTCTGTTGAGTTCTGCATGCTCACGAATCCCTTCGTACTAATCAACAAAGTGAACCAAGGTGCCACATGACAAGATCAAATGGCAGGATCACATGAGGGGAACAGGGAATAACATCAAAAACGGAAAACAAGACTATGACTAATTACAATGAACGTCAAAATAAAAGACAAGGCATAACATGAAACATGAAATACAAAGTTCTGTCATGAAACTCTAGATGGCACAGGCTGATAGGTCCTTCACTCAATCTGTTTGCAATCACATCATTCTCTATAGGGCACTGTTGATTGGTTCCTGCTGTATCAGTAGCCAATGAGCTCGCTGCTCAACCTTCAAATACTTGGTCAGCATTTGCTGTAGCAGTTGCATCTCGCTTTCAGAAACCCTCCACCTTCCCCAGCTCCACCTGTAGATCTACTACAGATAATTCATGTACGCTATATTGTACAGAAGCAGCATGTCTTTTTTGCTCACAGCAGCATGTTGTGTATGTGTTGGTGGTAGCAAGTCACGCACTTGCTTTGCAGCAGCAGCAGCAGCAGCAGCATATCTATTCTGCCAAGACCAAACATATTACCATTGTCATATCCATGCCAAACACTCCCAGAGTTGTCATGACATAACGAAGAACATGAAAACATAACACAGAACAAAAACCTAAACAAACGCGACAACTGCACTTTGTTATTCTTAGTTATTTACCAGCTAATGAATTGGAAGTCTCGTACATTCACACAAAATAGCTTACTTTCGTGTCGCAAAACAAGGTGGATAGATCTGTATTAAGTCTTGGAGTGTAAATTTTAACAGAGTTAAACTAAATATTTAAATAGTTTTTGCTATATGGTATAGAAACTGGTACAGAGAATCATGAAATATTGGTACAGACCACTGAAATTTTGGTACTGGTAAACTTACATCTTTCTTAAAGCTACTAGAGAACGATCATTCAAAACAAAGGCGTAGCTTCAGATTGCTAATGAGAGACGAGTGTGTCGAGAGCAGCAGAACTTTTATTATGCCGCAGTCGCCACTTCCGCTTCTTCCGGTCATTCGTATATGTGGGGTAAAGCAGCGCTGTTTTATCATATTAGATACATTTGTGTGTTGAAAGTAGTTATAATGCTACTGTGCATTCGCTCTGCGGCTACTATGAGACACTTGTTGCTCACTGCAGTAACACTGTAAGTACACAAGTCAACAAAATATATAACATTGTTCTAGTGGTTTTTGGATATTTTAATCCAAACATTTTACATACTGTGCCTTTAATCTTTTGAAACACGTGATTTTGTCATATAGAAATATAAATTACTCATGAATGCTGTTAAAGGAATGAAATAAATATTCTATTAAATATACAGGGCTAATATTAAATCTTCAATTAATAAAATCAAATATATGTTACTAGGTATTAAAAAAACTAATTATTGATCCCAAACCCATCCCATGCAATAACACATATACTGAAAAAGATTTATGGCATAATTTTTTATTTATTCAGCATTGTCTGTTATATAAGCGAGAGCTAAAATATTCCGTTTTTGGCTCTTACGTCAGTAAAGCTAAGTAGCTATCTCAGCAAAGTGCCATTGAAACCCTTCTGTGCCCATCACAATCCCGAATTTGGCAGTATTTGACACTGGGATCTCAGTGGGAAATCACTCCACCCCTCCTACACCGCCCAGACAACACGGCAAAAGCATCTGTGTCAACAGGTTTTGTGTGTGTGTGTGTGTGTGTGTGTGTGTGTGATATTCTGTTGTGCTCATTTGAGTTTCCTCTTGAAACATCATGATTAAATCATATGCTGTATGCTGAACGCTTCACCCCGTGCATATTCAATTGATGTGTATATTTGTGAACAGATGCACAGTATGGATCCACTTACCATCTTGCATTTGCTTGTTTTAGATCTATCTATCTATCTATCTATCTATCTATCTATCTATCTATCTATCTATTACCATGTTTTGAAGGTACACTGTGAGATGAATAAATAATACTGAATATGTAAGAGCATTGTGATTTTTTGTTTTTCCACTATGTCAAACATAAACATGAATAGCAAAAACGAATTTCCATTAAATGGCACTCATACAAGAACAAAAACATCTATTCTAGGTAATCAGTCACATTTCAAAGACTCCAATGAATCAAGCAAGCTAACCAGTCAAATAAGGGGTCAGCGTTTTGTTGATTAGCACTGTCCCATTAGCTGGTTGATGCTGCATCAACACAATTTGCCTGCAAAAAGCATATCTCCACTGATGGCCATTCAGAAACTCCATTATTTATTATTTTGTGTTCTGACAAAATAATTGTTGCTGGCAACATGTAAGTGTTTTGTTATATTTTAAGTAGATGTCTTGCTAGTAAGCAATATTTTAAAGGGTCCATAAACAGTTTATTTAACCTTTAGACAAAATATTAAAAGAATGTTGAGTATCATATTTGTTGAGTATTATATTTGATACATCAGGCTTTTATATACCATATAGTATATGGTGTGGTTGAAAAAATGGAGGTCATAATCAAGGAGGGGAAAAAAAAAAAAACATCCAAATTTAAATCAAGGAGGGGAAAAAAAAAATATCCCAATTTATTCAGATAAAAATATAAAACTATATAATCAATTTTATTCAGAAGACTAAACTGAAAAAAAAAGAAAAAAAAAAATGGTGCAGATGTTATTTATATGGCCAAAACGTAAGATGAAATTCTCATAACTTGTAATGTAAATCAATAGAATCAGACTACTTACATAAAATGAATGGAAGCTTGTTTCCGCCACTGAAATAAAAAATAAAGGTAATTACGACTTTTTATCTCACAATTTTGACTTTTTTCTCTCGCAATTCTGACTTTTTCTGACACCTGAAGGTGGATTTTTTTTTTTTTTTTACAGTTATACTAAAAGGCCTTTTACTTAATATAAACTATCAATCAGACGACAGAAAGCAAGTAGTAGACTGTGCAACAAGTTTTTCAGTAAAGTTTTGATCACGCTGTGCATATCAAATATGATATAGTAAGAATTATAGGGTTAATTAATAATATTTGCGGCGTCAAATCACATACTTCCATGAGGTCCTGCGGCAGCCTAACAACTGCCATTGAGATGAATGGGAATGTGAGATGACTGCCTGTGACATTGACAAATGCAACACTCCCTCTCATGGACACACACACACACACACACACACACACACACACACACACACACACCTCTAATAGATTAGGTTTCTAATCTCACAGTGATGAGTGAAGTTGACTAGCACACAGCTGGGAGCTCGAGAGACCAAATGTTGAGATGAACAGATGTCTTTGAGAAAAATCATTAGCATATCCATCTTGTTTGAATATGAGATTCAAGAGTGATTTTCACCTTCAATACATTCAGAATACAATCTCTAAAGTGTTTTGGCATGATATACCTTTAATGTCAGTGCACATGCATGATCAAACGCACATATATACGCACACGCACGCAAACCACGCATCATCTGGGGAGTGGGATCCTTTGAATGAGTCCCAAGTGACTCTCTCCCCAGCCTCCTCATGGCTGATCACCTCTGCCACCCGCTGAGCAGTCATGCGGCCCGGTGTGTGATTCAGACAGAGATGAACGTTCTGCTCCATTTAACGCATATGCTGAAGTTCCCAGTGCATGTACTTGGCATTCCTGAATGACATCTATCATCCTATCTGAGCTCACTCATTTCCTGCAGCGAACTTCAGGGACACACTCTTCAAACTTCACATTGCAACTTTATGAACTTATATATGTTTATATAATATATATATTTGTTTTACCTGACAGATATTAAGCATGTGACTGATGAATAGTGCAATAGGCAATGAATGATAGGTGATAGAGAATATTTATTGGCCATATATATAACGATTCGGTTTTTATCACGGTTTTAGGGTCACGGTTTCGGTACGGTTTGGTATGTGCTATGTTCGGGGAGAAAAGGACTACTGTCTGCTTGATCAATTAGCAAAGAAGCATGTCAAAATTATTCAGGAAAATAAGATTTTCTTATCAAAGTGATAAAATGTTGTGTTGCAAAAATGAATACACCTTCCTGAAAGTTACTAAATAAAACTAAATACAAATTTTCAGGTGGAAGTTTAAGGCAGTTTTGATCAAAAGGTAAGTATGTTGAACCAAAACATTTAAAGAAAAGTAATTTCTTGACAATTAAAAGTGTTATATAGCCCACTGAATCATTCTCAGACTTAATGCTGACAACAATGGAACCACTTGAGAGAGAACAGTCAGGAGACTTATTTCTTAGCACAAAAGAGGACAGTGGTACAAGAGGATTACCAAATCATTGTTTTAAGTGTGAAAATATAGCAAAAGTAACAGAAATAAAAAAAAAACAAAAAAAACAATGGACTTGTGACAAGGCCCCTGAAATAATCAAGCCTTCATTTTAAGCTTCATTTAGTGATGAGTGATTTTTTTTTTTTTTTTTTTTTTTTTTTGCTATAGACAAAGAGTAGACAATCAAGCAGGTGTCTCAGAGCCAGCAAAAGCTATGAAAATGAGTGACTGTTTATCTCACAGAGTAAGATGCAGCCTTCAGAAGTGACAGGTATGGTTGTTGTCCTCACTGGAACTACTGTAGCCAAAGCACAATAAAGTCAATTAGCCTTTTTCCAAGGCCCATATTTACAAAATATAGACTTCTGGGAATCAATACTCTGCTCTCATGAGAAAAAAGTCAATCATTTTGGATCTAACAGAATCCAAAATGTTATGGTGTTGCTAGAGGAGGAGTACAGTGAGAAGTGCCTGGTTCCCACAGTAAAGTTCAGTGGTAGTAAAGCTCTTATATAGGGATGTATGAGTGCTGAAGGTGTGAGGGAGTTGTGCTTTATCAATGCTGTCATGAATTCCCACACCACTGTGTGATGAAATACAAAAACTTGAAAAAGAAGATGCTACCCTCTCCTCATTCCCTGCGTTGTTGGGCATTTTTTCAACATGACAATGATGATATGGATTCTCCCAAGGTGAAAAACCTTCTGTGGACATGTATTGCACTCAATCTTAACACTCTTGAGCACCTGTGGGGGATTCTGGAGAGACGAGTTGAGCAACACTCCCCATTAAAGAGCAGGGCATTTTAGGAGCTCATCATCCAGGTGTTAAACAGGACAGATGAGACAATTTGTCATGAACTTGTACACTCTGTGCCAAGAAGGGTCAGAGCAGTACTTAAAATTATGGAGGACATACTAAGTACTAGAATATTTTACATTTGTTGAATTAAATCTAGGGTGTACTCATTTCTGCAATCCTTCGTTTAAATAAAATTGGCTAATTTACTTATTTTACTGATATTAATGACATATATTTCTCTGGTTTTTATTAATACATGTTTAATACATTTCAATTTTGCCATATTTCCATAAATTGTATTAGTGATCATTAAGAAAATACATCTTTTGTATTTGTTTAGAGGGGGTGTACTCATTTATGCTGTGCACTATATATATATATATATATATATATATATATATATATATATTGCAGTCTATGGTACTTTAATGAGAGGATTTTTTGTTCTCCAGAGTTCTGGAGAAAAAATCTCTTGGCATCTGAGATAAACTAATGATGTCAAATCATCAAAGGAACTTGTTTTCTTTTGCAGATGTTTGATTTTAAATGCTAGAGTCAGAACAATTTGGAATCACATTTGGACCTTGGCGAGTGTTAATTTTGGACCCTGTGGGTGCATGTTACAAGTGATGAGCAAAAAACATATTTAAATTACAATGGCAGCATGTGCACGCTACCATTAAACATCTGCTTCATTAGTTAATGAATAGAAATAAACTCTAAAAGAAGAGTGGTGCAGGCCTTGAGAGATGTGCTGATGTGAGCACTGCGTTGAAGAGCAGGGCTACACTAGATCACCTTGTAGGGGCCTCAGGTACCTGTAACACTAATTGCGGTTGTTAAGAGCTCAGAAACATTTAACAGGTGTAATTATTCTGACATTCCACAAGGATGTTCACGCACACTGCAGGTCCACTGGAAAACAGCAGCAATGCGTACAAACCAGGGGCATGTCTGACATCCCATATTTTCTGTGTGCCATGTGCTTAATATACCTCTTTTACTTATGTTCAGTTTTTTGACAGTATGTATTAGGCATCCTTTACTACGTACAGTCAAAAACATTGAAATGATCAGGGGAACATGATTGTCAAATGATGCAAGCCATATTCAAACTTCAATTTGTGAGCATTTAAATTGTAAAACAAAAGATACCCTTGTGAAAAAGAAGTACTCTTAAGCATACTTTTAATGCTTACTCATTTATAAAAAGAATATTTACAGAAATACTACACTTTAAAATTATATATATTTGAATGCAATAGGAATGTAATGTTTTCTGACACTTGCAGTAATAATTGCATGTTAATTGCAATTAATTGAAAATGTATTAATTATATATTAAATGCAATTAGAGTGCTTTTTTGACACACTTATAAGTACATCTTTATATGTAAAAGCATAATTACTTTACTCTATATAAGTGTACTGCTAAACATTTACAATATATTAACTTTAAATGTAACATTGAACAACACACCACAGTTAAAATTATAATAAAGTACTTTACATGTGCTTTAGTGTGTTAGTAAACACAGAAAAATAATTATGTTTAAAAAAATGTTTTTACTCTCTTTAAGTACACTTAAGTGACTTTTTATTTCTTTAATATTATATTATCTACAAGTACAGTATTTTATACTTTTTAAAATTTGAAGTACACTACAAGTGCACATTTAGTGTAAGTAAACATACTTTCTTTTTACAAGAAATACTGTTCAAAACTGAGGAAAAAAAAAAAGTATTTGGAAACTATAGCTCTCAAACTTTTGTTGAACATGTTCACCCAAAAAAATTACAATTCTGCTCAAAAGAAAGCCAAAAATAAAGGCTTAGTTGTGTTTTTAATACCACTTTATACCTAATATCTATATACAAGAAATGTCAGAATAGGGGTCATCTGAAAACGAAGTGCAAAAAATTCCAATGACTCTCCCATAGCTTTTGTGGTGAAGGAAGCTCTACCAATTATCCACAGTCTGCCGCTCAAGACCATTTTATCCATCCATTCAAACGCAGCAACACTGATGGATTACCAGAGTGAGATGTGAAGAGGAGGGCAAACTAAATCATACAGGCCGAGCTCTGATGTGTAGGAGGGCGAGTCCAGACCATGAAGACACAGCAGACAAAGTTAGATGGAAGTCCCATCACCTCTTCACGACACCTTTTGAAGGATTAATCCTTTAAGCGTCTGAAAGTTTGCCTTTAATGGAAACAGAGAGCGAGGATTAGACAGATAAAAATCACCTCTAGGGGCGACGCTCCCTGCCTCCACATGCACTGAGGTGAGATACATGTCAATGCTCAGGGGAGGAAGGGATTAATTGTTTGCTCCCCTCGGTGATACAATCATGTTTTACAACCGGAGCCCTGAGGGAGGACCAGACAGCTTCTGCCAGGCACTGTGCCTGCTGATAGTATTTTTTAATTGGATATGAGAAGTGAAGACTTGCTAGGAACAAGTCTTAGTCTCACTTAGTCTTGTGTAGACAGTCTTCTGTGTAAAGCCACCAGCCCTGGTTTACAGTGCAACTGATTCTAGCCACGAACTGCCCGCTTAGACAACAAAAGGCTATCTGACTGACCTGGAAAGCGGCCATTCACAGTTTGCGTTATTTTCATGTGACATTTACTCTGCAAAAAAATAACAATGCATTTTAAATTTTTCATTTTGTTCCAGTCATTGAAGTGAATTAATTTACTTATGCAACACTGCATAATATATTAAGACTTGTTTTCATGGATTGTATCATGGATTGAACATTGCCCGCAATACTTTTACACAAAGGCTCTAAAACTGCGCATCCTCATATTATATATAGCCGACTACCATCAAGTTTATCCTGAATGGACTTTTCTCTAAAGAAAGTGGCTCCCCCCTCATTCTTCACCTTTCTCTCCCTCTCTGGAGCCTGAGAGGCAGAAACAATGGGGTCACAGGGCTGATGGCCAGGCAGCCTCCGCACTACATACAATGGCGGTGCTTCAAGTTTATCAGGCCAAGCTTCTCGATGACGTGGACAAGTCTGGACTTGACTCTGCGATGTTTAAGGAGCTGTGCAGCGCAACGTACTTGGCCCTGCATGCTACCAAAGCCACTGCCCAAGCCATCGGTCGCTTTAGCCAGCCTTGTGGTGCTGGAGCAGCACTTGTGGCTTAATCTCACTGAGATTAAGGATGCTCCCCCGTCTCCCAAAGCCCGAAGTCAAGCCATGCCTCCACCTGGCCAAACTCTACCTGTTTCTGAAGTGTCAAGAGCCTCGCCCTAAGGCTAGATCTGGACCCCGTGCAGCCGAAGCAGTCCTGATGCCTCAGGATGGAGGAGGAAAGGGTTAAGTCCGGACCACCCTCAAGCACGCCTGTCTTCCAGTCCCCTCTTCAGTTAAGGACGCTGGAGACAATGTGTTTGTTACTGGTTCTGTGCCCACCCCATCAGTTTGTGCACCCAAACCCCTTCTTGCTGTTATAGTGAACCAAACTAAATTTTTACATTCTCGCGAAAAGAGCATTCCTCCTCCTCTCAATGCTGTAACAGGTGCCATTCTCCCTCTTCAGCATGAGACGCAACCTGCAGTAATTCAACCATTTGCCACTCAACTCTGGGCATGGGAGGCCATCCCCTGAAGTGTCGTGTTGGATTTTGGGGATAGTAGAATGAGGTTACTTGCTCCAATTAGCTCGCAGACCACCCCACTTTATGGGTGTGATTCACATTTTGTCTCAGACAATAGTTCTCATGTCCTCAGAGCCGAAGTTCAGTCTCTGCTCAAAAAGGAGCCATGGAGAGAGTTCCCACGAAACGCAGCGATTCAGGCTTTTACAGCTCCTTCTGTTCAGACTCTCTCTTGCTCCGTGTACTTTTACGAAGTGTGTAGACGTGGCTCTCTCCCCTCTGAGACAGACAGGAATCCACATATTCAATTGCCTCGGCGATTTGCTGGTTGGAATGGGAGCTATGCGCCCACAGATCTCTGCTCCTTATAGAACCTGGGATTCAGGTTCAACTTTGGCAATAGCTCACTGCTCCCCAGCCAACCAATTTCGTTCCTGGGGTTAGTCTTCGACTCAAATGCAGGCTTGGCTCTCACAGGAACGCGCCCTGAAAATTAGAAGCATGCCAGCCTCATTCAAGGTGGGGTCCCCCTCACCCTCAAGAGGTTTCAGACCTCAGAAGGTGGGGCCTTATGGCGGCAGCTTTCTCGGTCATTCCACTGGGTGTGCTCCTGGGTCTGGTCTTCTTCCTGGGTCAGCCGGAACTCAGAAGTCATCACATCCTTGTCCACTTGGACAACAGGATGGTGGTTGCCTTTATAAACCATAGAGGAGGTCTCAGGTCTCACCCTCTGCAGACTGGCGAGCCATCTTCTCCTATGGGCACAGACGAACCTCCGAGGGAGATTCACATGCCAGGCTTCTCAAACGTAGGAGCAGACATGTTGTCACGCAGCAGACCACCCACAGGGGAATGGGGACTCCACCCCAAGGCAGTCAACGTGATGTGGCGGATGTAGATCTCTTTGCAGCAGAAGAGAACTCCCACTGCCATATATACTTTTTGAAGGAAATGGACGAGCTGGCCCAGAAATGGCCTTGTCTGTGCCTTTATGCCTTCCCTCCTGTAGCCCTGCTTCTGCAGGTCATCAGTCAGATCAGGAAAGAAGGATGTTCAATTATTTAGGTGGCACCACACTAGAAGAACTAGCCTTGGTTGCCAGAATTGGTTCAGCTACTGTCAGCAGCTCCATGGCCCAAAAATGGTCTGTTTTCTCAAGCTGGTGCTTAGCTCAGAAATTTGTTGCTCAGGATTTGTTGTACCCCTTAGGAGTTAGGGCCCACTCCACTAGAGGAATTGCCTCCTCTTGGGCGCAGTCCAGCAGAGCGTCTATCACAGATATCTGTGCGGCGGCCGGCTGGTCCTCGATGTCCACTTTCATCAGATTTTACAACCTGGACATTCCTGTTCTTCAAGCACGGGTGTTGTTAGTGTAAAATGCTTGTGTACTGTGTAGTCAGGCTCTGACCACAGTCTGAGCCTCTCCTTATGCAGCTGATCATGGGGCTCTCAACCAAGCACCCCTAAGCTGTCGGCTCACAGAGCGGCTTCCGTTCTGCGCTTGTAGCATGGTGCTATTGGATTAAATTCCCAATAAGCCCGGGGTTAAAAGTGGGATTTAGAATGATGTCAATTCATGGTTCAGCACAGTGTGAAAAGCCCTCTTGATTTTTGAAAAATTTCAACTGGAAAATGATTTTCAAAGGGTTCATTTTTAAAAAGAATTTCTGTCAGTAAAAAGTATTTTAAAGTTGTTTTAAACATAACACTAAAGATTTTTGTGATATATTTGTGATGTATAATAATGACGGCACTTGTTGCTGAGGTTACTTTCAGAATCAAAGGTGATTTCTGTTCCAAATGTTTACATTTTGCACACTTGGACAAACTTATACTGAAATTCAGTTGAAAAGTAGCCTATATATACTGTTATGTAAAAAAGAATGCATTTTTTGACCCCCCCACTTTATGTAAATAAATTAATTAAAATATCACATAATTACAATTAAATAACTTCAAGTCTTTGAAAAAAATCCACTGGTGATAACTCCACAACTATTTGACAAACAGTGATGCTGCAAACAAAGAGCTAATAGTAGATATATGTAGTTTACTTAGAGCCTCAAACAAAACTCTGAGTATCTGTCAATGATTTGATGCTACTAACCTGACAGAGACGGAGAGTGAAAGGACTTTAGGGGGTCTGTGGGTGTGCTGTCTGAAACTACTGTGAGAAGAAAAAAAAAAAAACTATTGAAACATTTCTTTCAAGTTATCAGGATGATAAAATAGCCACTTTCATCCATCTTCTGCAGTCCATCTCAATTTGTGATGTCCTTTAACCCTTTCTGCAGTTTTGTTTGCTGCTTTTACAATGACAGCTGAAAGACAAACAAGGTGCTCTTGAAATCGAAACCTTATTGAGACTCATTTCTGATGGAGCAGCTGGCACTAGAATGTGAACGCGTTTACGCACACGCCGCTTATTTCCATACCACGGCCACACTGCGAGCTATAAGTGGACTATGCTTCCGTCATGCAAACATACAAGAAAAGACCCTCTCATATGCCATAAAAGACACAGCATGAAACATCCAGTGATGAGAGGAACTATACGGGGTGGGGAATTGCACCGCTCAGCTCGGAAAATGTGTCGGGGAGTTTATGGATTTTGAGGTTGCCTTGGCAACAGCAGCAACCGTTCTTTGAAAAAGCTTTAGAAGAAAATTTTGACAGTCTATTAAAAGCATGGGGGTGGTGGTGGGGGGCTATAGGAAAAAATGCACATCATTTACCATGTTCTTCCTGACATAAAAACAGGCTCCCCATGGACTCATCCATTTCTAACTGCACCCCAATACAGTTTTGTAATGTGTTGAATGATATGAACATGAGTTCTTTTGGCCTCTCCTCATTGTTCCTTTTAGGTGGAGTCTCGAACAGATCCATTATCTACTCTTTACTAAAGGTACAGACAGAGTATAAAAGCAATTAGGAATCTGTTCATTCCAACAGAGGAAATTACCATTCTTGAATGTTCATTTGTAGCGCAAATTATTTGACAATTATTGGAATGCATTCTCAGCCGTTTATCTCTCTTCAAAGAAATCAGAATGTACCGTGAAGCTGGAAAGCTCCACACTGGAAATATCACAGAAACCGATGAAAGCCACTCAAGTGAATGTAGGTTGAGGAGAAGAGAGATCTGACATTATGTAAACAGACACTAGTCGAGCTGAGAGTGGCCGCCAAAGCAGTGGAAGTGACAAATTCTCAGCGGGGAGACGGAGACGCAGCCCGATGGATCTGGCCGAACAATAGGGATGGCAACAGCTTCTGCTGCTCTGCTCTCTATGGAAACATGCAGAACAAGAGGGATTACGGCAGCACGGAGACTGTCCAATCAAACGGTGCCCACAAAAGCCTCCGTAATCAAAAAGGCTTCACATGAGAATAAAGGTGCTTCTCTGAATCTTGACATGCTGATGATAGCCTTTGGCAGAGGAAATCATTTGAATTACTAAAGCAGTAAAGATGTTAATTCTGTCTAAAATGTTGAAAATTTCCATTGGATTGTCTTTTTATTTTTTTAAAGGGTTAGTTCACCCCAAAATGAAATTTCTGTGATTAAGTACTCAACCTCATGTCGTTCCACACCCGTAAGACCTTTGTTTATCTTCATAACACAAATTAAAATAATTTTGATGAAATCAAAGGGTATCTGATCCACACATAGGCAGCAATATCATTGCACCTTTTGATGTCCAGAAAGGTAGTTGAAAACATGGTTAAAATAGTCAACATGACCACAGCAGTTTAACCTTAATGTTATGAAGTGACGAGAATACTTTTTATGTGCAAAAACAAAACAAAAATAATGACTTTATTCAACAATTTGAACCGTTGTCATATGTAGTGAACTCAATGCAGGCTTCCTTGTTTACGTCCGAACGCCAATTTAGTATTGGCCGAAGCTGAACACGTGAGCAGCACGACGCATGCATGTGATGCTGACACAGGATCTGGCCAATAATGAGCCAGCATTCGGACGTAAACAAGGAAGCCTGCACTGAGTTCACTACGTATGACAACAGTTCAAATTGTTGAATAAAGTCATTATTTTTGTTTTGTTTTTACGCACAAAAAGTATTTTCGTTGCTTCATAACATTAAGGTTGAACCACTGTAGTCACATTGACTAATTTAACCATGTTTTCAACTACCTGTCTGGACGTTGCTGCCTATGTGTGGATCAGATACCCTCGAATTTCATCAAAAATATCTTAATTTGTGTTCCAAAGATGAACAAAGGTCTTACGGTTGTGGAACGTCATGAGGGTGAGTACTTAATGACAGAAATTTCATTTTTGAGTGAACTAACCCTTTAAGTCTTTACAGTCTGTAAGGAAAACATCTTATAATATCATTTGTGTATGTGTGTAATAACTGTATTCTATTTGGAATATATTTTAAAATGTAATTTATTCCTGTGTGTCAGGGTTATGTTTAGTTCTGTTCAGTTTGATTGTGTTTTAGTTTTGTTTTCCCTGTTCCCGTTTGCCTGTCTTTTAGTTCCTTGATAGTTTCCATAGTTACTCACCTATTGTCATAGTTTCTAATTTGTTACAGACCTGTTTCAGTTTCTGTTGATTAGCCTCCCTTGTGTGTTTAAGCCTTCAGCTCTCACAGTTCATCGGCTACACCTCGTCCCTCCACCCCTTCGGCTCTATTGGGCTCCGCCTTGGTCCTCAGCCCAACTGGCTCCACCTCATCTGCTTATAACCGTGGCTGCGCCTTGGCCTCCAGGACCTACGGTGGCTAACTTGTCTTCTCTTATAACAACTTAACCATCAGCTTAGATACAAAAAAAAAAAAAAAAAACATCATGAAAAGGTCAGTTTAGAATAAGAATTTAATATTATATTGCATGAGGCTCATGCTACATACAAGGTCATAATATCAATGTCACTAGACAGCATATACTTTTGGATCCCTAGAAACATTTTTTAATTGCCCTTCACTAGATTGAAAAGTTCACATTTCACTATCGCAAGCCTGCCCAGGGCGGGAATTCCAGTGTCCAGATAAAGTCGTAATTGCTCTGCCATTCTGCTGCCACAATATACATCCCGCTCCCTTCCTCCAAACCCTGCCCGACTGCCTCTCCATAAAAGAGCATCTATGCAGTGATGAAAAACTGCAAACTGCACTGACTAGTCAACAGGTTCATTATGTTGTGTCTGTGTTGACTAGTTATGGATCACAAGGCATTGGTTATGCTTGTTGTATAGGCCTACATGGCAATTGCAGGAAGAAAATTCCTTACAGAAACTGCATGTTGGCCGTGAGTTTTTGGACCATTTATGACAATGCAAGCAGCATGAATCTGGCAATGGAAATGCGCACTTTCATTTCTCACCTGCACGGACATTCTCAGCTCTCACACATTTTCTGCCAAAGCTTTGCTTGACTTGCCAAAAAACAGCAAAGACTGCTGAAGCTGCATGAAGCTGCATTTACATAATGTAAACAAGGACACGCCAAGTACTCTGTTACTTTTCTGGACTACTAGTCAACTATTAAACATTAGCAGTTATGCAAGCTCTAATGCATAACAGGAATCAGAAATTGTTTAAGAATTTTCAGTGATATTTCACCACAGAAAAAAAATCATAATAAGAAAAAGAAATAAGAAAAAAAGTCCTTCCTGTAGCAATGTGCAAGTCAGGGGTTCTCAACTTTTGCACTCAAAGTTTCCTGCAGTGTTTAGCTTTAAGCCTAATCAAACACATCTTAACAAGCTAATAGAGGTCTTCAGGAATGCTAAGCTGTGTCTGAAAGCTTAAAAATGCTGCCTTCAGAGGATATATTCCAAGGTACTAAGGTATCATTGTACATTTTTGACCAACTTTTTCCACTTTTGATGTTATTTCTAATGAGAAATTACTATTGTAGTAATTAAATATTTGCTTAGTTCTCACCAAAGCTTGCACTATTTTGTTGTAGATCATTAAACCGTTATGCTGTCTAAGAAGTTTGAAATCAATTGCATGAGGTGCCTTTATGTGCAAATGCTGCCTGCAAAGTCATTGCCTCACAGGGCAGCAAGGCAACAATTCAGCTGCCTAAGCTTTCGAACACAGCCCTAGAAAGTTATAGACAGATGAGTTTGATCAGCTTTGGAACTAAACTCTGCAGGAAAGTGGACCCTGAGTTTATTAGTGGCATCCAATAGCCACATAAAGTCTAAGTAGTTGGATGGCTTGTGACTTGTTTGCACTCAGTCGTCATTTTCATCAAAAGGAAGACTGATGATCTTAGCTTAGCTTGCTTGCTTTTTTTTGACAAGGCATGATACAGCATTCGGACTGATGCAATATGGTCAACAGAAAGTTGGCTCCCGCTACTCACCCCATCCAACTCTCTCAAACAATCAGACATAGGAAATAATAAAAAAAAACGGAAGTGACCACATGACAGTGAATAACCATTAAAAAATATTAAAGAATTAATGCTCCTACAGAGCCAGAGTTGAGAACACTTGGTCTAAGTCATGAATGATTCACAACACTTTACAATGAGGTTCAGTTTAACATTAGTTATTGCATTAGGTATCATGAACTAACAATGAACAACATCGGCTACACCATCGGCCAGGATTCTGAGATCGCGTGTAGGACTATAATGCATTAAGAGTTCGCTCAGGTACTGGGGAGCTAAACCAATTAGTGCTTTGTAAGTAATTAGCAAGATTTTAAAATCTATACAGTGTTTAATAGGGAGCCAATGCAGTGCTAACAGAACCGGACTAATGTGGTCATACTTCCTGGTTCTAGTAAGAACTCAAGCTGCTGCGTTTTGGACCAGCTGGAGTTTGTTTATTAAGCATGCAGGGCAACCACCTAGTAGAGTATAATCTATAATCTTACAATAATCTAGCCTTGAGGTCATGAATGCATGGACTAACTGTTCTGCATTTGTCATTGGGAGCATATGTCTTAGTTTAGATATATTTTTAAGATGGATGAATGCGGTTTTACAAATGCTAGAAATATGGCTTTCAAATGAAAGATTGGTATCAAAGAGCACTCCCAGGTTCCTAACTGATTCGTATATTGCTTTTCATAATATGCATAATTTCAAAGCAACTTTACAGAAAGTCGTACTGTTATGTCAATAATGCCTTAATGCAGTATTCATGTTCATTCAAGGCCATAACCATGTCTTGATAGCATATTTTCAATTTAAAATGGAGAGATCCCATAAAAAAAAGTTTAGTTGGGGGACTTGTCTACCTCAGTGCCTATGGTGGTTATGGCCCTGATTCATTATACATATTAATGTTAAACTGAACTGAATTTTTTTTTTTTTTTTTTTTTTTAACCAATGTTAACTTATTGAACCTTGTGGGAAACTGAACAATCTATTCATGAATGGGGCTGAATCAGTCCAAGCAGTGCAAAGTCTGCTTCTCGGTGATTCATCGACCAGACAGCTATGTTTCAAACATGTCCGATTAGCATTTGGAGAGAACTGAGGGTTTGATGAAAAGTATATTGTGATTTTATCAACACAGATATGAAACAGATAAGTTGGTTTTAATAAATAGCATAAATAACATAACATTCTAAGTGACGTTATTTAATATTGTTTAATGTAAATGCAAATTATATATTTGGCTTGAATCATGAATGTATACTGATCTGAGACACTTGAAATTACGTGAATAACTGTAATAAACAGTGATATGAGCCTTCAAATAGTTTTATTAATGACTGCACTTAATTGTATCTGTACTTGTACTCAGTTGAATCTAATCTAACCTATTGGGACGTTTTAGTGCATGAAATATGCCATGCAGGTATGTCAGGGAACATGTGATGACATGAAATCGTTTTTTTAAACTGGTTAATTGAAATGAGTTGTTAGAAAGAAGTGAATCACGAAACCCACCTGCTCTCTCTTACCTTGGAGTACCTTGGCAATGTGCCTGTGTTTTTGGGTCACCCTGCTCATGACAGGATGTGTGCATCCTTCACACCACAGGCACAGGCTGACTGACTAAATAGATGGGCTGGCCATGAACATTTTTACTGGGTGATGTAAATGCTGTTAACCTGAATCAAATCATATTGGCACTACTGTTCTGCAAGTGCCCTTGAAAGAGAAAGAGCTTTGACCTAAAACTTTCAGCATGCTTCTGAAAAGAAACTGATTTTCTGATTCCCTCTTGAGGCCCAGTTTTCCAGGACCATGAGAAAGCAGGTTACCTACTTCAAAGTACCTGGATGTCAAAGAAAACATGTTATTCAGAGAGGGTTTTCAATAAACTTCTACTGTTTATCTATCTCTGCCAGCGTCATGCAAAACAGGTCATATAAACCCACAATATAGACTCATTTGCAAAAATAGATAAACATGTTTCAATGTGGGTCATACCCTGCTGTTTTACTTTGAGCTTTGCTGCAGTTATGGCGACATTTCTCTGAATATTAATAGAAATGAAACAGGGAATGTGGCATGAAACATGTGAGGAACACCACTCAAGGCATCTGTTGATTGTGGCCCAGTATTGCCATCCTCTTCCTGCAGGGCCTCATTTCCTGCCATCAGACTTTGCCTTACGTGATTAAGTTTCCAATTATTGATGTCTGCCAAGTTCCTCTGGCTCCATTGAGCGGGTCTGGATCGTTCTTCCTCTTCTGAGGCTGAGAGCGGCGTGTTGGGAGTCTAAAATAGGAGAATGCTCTTGCATGCTGAAGCAAAAACTCATCAAGCAGAAACTCATGCTGAGCAGAAACATCTTCGAGGCTGGTCAACAGGTATGTTATGAATGAAGGCCTATGTGAGCAAACTGGATGAATGGATGGATTTTGAGTTCAACAAATTTTGATTTTAAAGGTACACTCTATAATACCTACACTTTATTTTGATAATCCACTTCCAATTATTCTACCAACTTAAATGAGCAGTATGTAATATTAACAGCTAATGGTTGAAATGGGAACTGCAGTCCAAATTCAAAATATTAGAGAGGGCTGTTTCTCCCGCCCCCTCCTCCTCAGACTTGATGCTCACACTGGTTGCCAGATTTAGGACACGCAACAGGAACGAGCACAATTGACAATGGATGGTGACGAGCCTTACACTGTAAGAGAGTTGATTTATCTGCATTTTAATATGCCTCTAGTCATAGAGCTTTTTAGATGCCAAGGCTTTTTAGGTTGGGTAGAGTCTGCTATCTCTGACCTAGTTTGTTGGCTGGCTTCTGTGCATACAATACGCTGTGTTTTCCACCAAATGGCAACCCAGGGTGTTGAAATAGTATTGGGTAAATTGGCAGTGGGCGGAATCACACAGATCAAAACAAAAACAGACATTTGGACAAAAATTACACACAGCAACTTTATCTTTGAAACTACATGTCAACTTATTTTACTAATACTAACCCAATAGTCCACTAATACTCTAATGAGAGTTAGCTGACATGTAGTTGCAAAGTTACTTATAGTTAGTAGTAGAATGTCAAAAGTGGACCATCGAAATGCAGTGTAACCATTATTGCAAAAAGTTACAAAGGTGTTTGACAAAGGTGCCAGTATAAAGTCCAAAAAACTGTTTTATATGTTGAGTGCATCTTTGATGACTAAATTGCAAGAATAGCAAACTAAACAATGAGAAATCAGATACAAGTTGCTAAAGAACTAAGTAAAAACATGCCTTCTGTGAGTTTGCAACACTTCCAAACACATTAGCGCAGTGTTTCAGCGTCAGTAGTGTAAAACTGATTTTGGATGCGAGTCCTGTAGACTGCAACAGATTCTGAAAAGATAATCAAAAGGCAGATGGAAAAACAATGCAATTCCAGCTGGTGAAATACAAAGCCAAACTGAAGACAACATGACCAGCTGAGAATAAAGAGCGTAGATATAATCAACACAGAGCCTACAATCATAATTCAAACATGCTCATTCAGTAGAAAGCAGTATTGAGTTTTGTTCATTCATGGAGAAATATTTATCTTTCTCCAAGCCCAAAATGTTTTCAGTAAAGCCAAGAATCTTTTAATCCTCTTTGCTACTCACATTTAATCCCTGGTCATTTTCTCATTAATAAAATAATGTTGCAATACTTCACATAAATTTGATTCCAGACTTTTGTCTGTATGTAAAGTCTGGTACATAATGAAGCTTATACTGCAACAAACTGAAAGCTCATTTAAATTACGGTGCAGTGTTCTGTTCTGTAGAAATGTGTTGACTGTGGTCAGGATTCGTCTACATCCAGGCAAGATAAACTCACTATTTTAAAGACCTAACCTTGAAAAACAAACAGAATATGCCGCTATGCTTGAGGAACTTGATGGCAAACTTTAAAACACTAGTTTGCAGTCTTTGCAAAGCTGTTTTTTTTTTTTTTTTTAAGGCAATGTCTTGAGTCTTTGCAAAGTTTGACAAATCCAGCAACATTTTTTCCTCTCAGAAACACACTCGTCTTTTGCATAGCTGCTTTATAGCTGAATCGACTTTGTTTCTGTCACAAACAGAAGAGGACAGACGAGGTAAGTTATAACAAACAAATTTTTTTGCAGGTTAAGGGGGGAGCAGAGCGGGAATGCAACAGGTCAGGATAATGGCAGATAATAGTTAGCTTGCAGACTTAGCTAGTGGTAACACTGTGTTTCTTGTGCAGGTGACGAGGTGACAATGCAGATTTAAGAACGGAAGATCCAAGTAGACAACGATGGGGAACAGAAGATGGAAGACGGATCAGAAACAGCGGGTAGGTATCTCAGGTGAGTATTCAGGTAAGCACTCCGGTGAGTAATATGATAGGGTCTGTGGTGCTTCTCATTGACGAAACCAGACAGTGAAGTGAAGGGAATGGTGGTATACAGTGTTGCCAATTGCTTTCAGCTGAAAGTAGCTAAAACTGGTGGCTAAATGTCGCTAGATGACGTCATACTGGCGAGTCCACTGATCTATATTAATATAAATAGATCAGTGGGCGAGTCACGGAATCTAGATAAGGTTTGTCCAAGAAGTTGCTAGATATAGGCTTTTGAAAACATTCTTAAAAGGGGTGGGGAAGTCGCTAAATCTAGCGACAAAATCACTAAATTGGAATTGAATCAACATTGAACTGACTCAAGCTGAATAACAACACTATTTTCTTTGTAAAGTTGCTTATAGCTGAATTAAATTTATACTGTATCTAAAGTGTCATATAAATAAAGGTGACTTGACTTAAGTAGCAGTCTGCCAACATGTGACCAAACCTAAAAATATGGTGCACCAACTACATAAAACTTCTGTCAATGTACAATGCACAATGGTTTGGAAACTTGAAAGGGTCAAATCTATTGCAACTATGATGATTTAGGGGCCATTTTCAAAAAAGCAGCAGGCCATTTACATGAAAGCAGCGTTTTGGGGGCCAGAAAATGCAAACTTTTGAAAACAGGATTCAAAGTGCAAGTTGATACCCTTATCGTCTCTGTGTAAATTACAAAAATGTGAATATGTGAAAATGGTGACGTCATGCTTATTACGTGTTCAGTCTATAAGCGCATAGTGTTTCTTTACACAGGGTTCGTACAAGGTGCTTAAACATTACCACAGTCATTGCTTGTACTGCTTTTTATTTGTACCATCTTGTTTTATTAGTTTATTTTTATTTATCTATTTACCTTTTTTAAATTTTGAAAGAAAATAAGATATTGTTTGATAAGTGAGATCTCTGATTTTAGTCCTTGTGTTTGTAGTGACCAGCATGACCTATCACTGAACAAAATTAAATAAAAAATGAAAAAGCATATTACATTGATCAATGAAACATGGATAATTACTCTTCAATATATATATATATATATATATATATATATTGAAGATATATATATATATATAGACACACACAATAACAATTTTTTAAAAAGTTTAAAATATTGTAGTTCTTTATGAAATATTGTACTTTTTTAACAAATTATTTTAAAGCTATATTTTGTAAAGTTCCAACAACTGAAGGAAATTAGAACAATAACTTTAAAATAAGAATAGGAATAATCACTTTTATAAAAGTTAAAAATATAGTTATTCCAAACAATGGCTAATTTCATTTTGTTGCATCACCAAAGAAATGTCTGTCTTATTATGATTTCAAGCCTGTGTTTGCCACATATGCAGTGTATCAAGACAGGCTGTCTAAATGTCACTATATTCACATACTGCATATACGCTTGGCCTAAATGAGCTTGTTAGCTGATTATGCTGTATTTATTAGCCTGTCAGCTTGCTAAGCAATTACATTACTCATGGTCCCCTGCAAGCTTCCTAGAACTCACTGTCACATATGTATAATGATTTACCCAACTCCCTTGTTCAGTAGCCTCTCCAAAAGCTTGTAAGATGCCAAGAATGAAAGCATGGATCAGCATGTCATCTTTAAAGTTTATATCTGGCCACAGGAAAAATGAGCACAAAATTCACAAGTATAATCTGCAATAAAACAAGGCTGCTGTGTCTTAAGGGAGCACTTGAAGGACCAATTGATTTTTGGTCTTTGGGTTTTTTTAAACCTGAAATCTGTTTAGCGCTTAAGTGTATGCAGTAAATTGATTTCCTCAAATAAACATGACTGTGTTGGTTGAACGTTGCATTCATCAAGCTGCTTTGGAAAGCAACTGTCCCTCAATATCAGAGAGAAAAACAATGATGATGACAACAACAAAATCATCAACAAAAAAAACAACTACAAAGTTGACAACAACAATAAAATGGCATTTAATTGAATTTACTGAACACCTTTAAAAAGGAAGGGGGTCACACCGAATTGGTTTTTGGGGCACACTGGGGATTCTCTTTGGTGAGGTAAGGTACTTGATACTTGTATCTGAACAGTACTGATATTCATTCAGCATACACCTCCTTTTGTGTGGTATTGAGTACAACCTTCAGAAGAATTATAAATGCTCTTAGCACTTTTATCTGTTATGGAAAAGAGAATTTCATGTAAACTCATTTAAGCCAAAAAGACCATGACAGCACAATTGGTCTGTTGGAAACATCAAAGTAAAGTTTATTTCAACTGATTAAAATATTTAATCATGATTAACCTTAACACATTCACACATTAAGGCTACGTTCACACTGTGAGCCTTAATGCCTAATTCCGATTTTTTCTCAGATCTGATTTTTTTGTATAGCTGTTCACATTGTTGTTTTAAATGTGGCCAATATCAGATTTCCAGTGTGAACAGATCATGGGCCCTATCATACACCCGGCGCAATGCAGCACAATGTGACGCCCAAAACACACCCATAACCCATTAAGAGAATAGGGACAACACTTTTAGACCATGTGCCGGGCATGCCGACCATTTTTTCCGTCTAGCAAAAGTGGATTCAGACCATGCACTTAGATCATTAAAATAGGGCCCCATAGTTCTGAACTGACCTGCATGTGCAAAAGAACAATACAAACGGGGTTGTCAGGTTTTTACCACAAAATCCACTCAATTGCTTCTCAAAACTAGTCCAAAACTAGCCCAATCGTGTTCCGTGGGGTATCCCTTTAAAAATCGCGTTCCAGGGGTTAAATATCGTGTTAGTGTGGTCGCTTCAACCCAATGAGTTGCAAAACAACCCGTGGCAACAGTAACCCAATTCTGCAGTAAAATCGTGAACTTGGCAACACACCGCGCTCTTCATACAGAAGTAAACACGGAGGACATAGTAAGCAATTATACGTTTATTTATAGTGTGATCTGCCGCGGAAGCCAGCGAAATTATGCGCAGGCAATATGAAAAATACAGACAATGAAGTGACAAAAAAGAGAGTTTTGAAACATGTTTTGCTCGTATTATAGAGATTATAGAGATGTCTCTGTAATACTTACGAGTTCTGACACATCACTGCCCTTCTACTAACTACCTTTCGCAACTGTCTTGATAACATTGGTAGCCTATGTAAAATCTTTGAATAGACTCCTATGAGCACAGAATCATACGAATGTTGATCTCGAGTGATGTAAAAATCGCATGAATTCCGATTTGACTGTTCACACTGCGGTCGCATTACAAAAAAATCTGACTTGTATCGGATTTAGTACCACATATGGAAGTGGCACAAATCGGAATTGAAAAGATCAAATCCATGTGGTTTGTACTGTTCACACTGTCATGGTGAAAACAGATATGAGTCACATATGTGCAAAAAAAAAATTAATTTGGGCCACATTTACCTGCAGTGTGAATGTAGCCTTATTCTTTTTTAAGGAACAACATATTTCCTGTGCGAATTATGTGGATGACACTGAAACTAAATTAAAGCGGCAGTGCTTTTTACTCATCTCACAAAAAACAACACGCAATACTTATTCAGTGCATTCAAGTTTCAATAGAAATGACATTAAAGTACTTTTTAGTTAACCATAAATGCTTGTCAGTACATTCCACAGTACACTTTAAGCTTGAATTGAACAATTTTCATTTAATCATTGTATCATCTAGAATTCAGTTTTGTAAATACAACTTTCTTTGGTCATTCATGTTTTCATATTATTTTACTTGTTGTTGGGCTTTAATAGTTAATATCCATCATATATTGAGCTCAATGAAGGTAAAAGAGATGCTTCTTTCCTCTTAAACATTATATTTTCAGATGCAATGATACAGTTGTCGAGTTTTTTGGTTTTCTGTTTTGTTTGAGGCCACATTAAAGGGATCAACTAAAAATAGTGTCATACTCACCCACGTCGTTCAGGCTATTGTCCCACTAGCTGATTTTCAGTTGTAAGCATGTACATAGTTGTTGGACTCAACTGCTTTCTGAGTTAATGGTCTTACCGACCTTCTGACAGCATCTAACTTGTTCGATATTATCGGTATTTGGCTCCTGGGAGTTAATAAAGGCCTTTTGAAGTGAAGCGATGCATTTTTGTAAGAAAAATATCCATATTTAAAACTTTATAAACTCAAATAGTTTGGTTCCGGTGGACATACACAAACTGCGCAAGTCGACTTGCGCCAAATGAGTAACTCCTGAGGGATGTATGACGGAAGATGTAGGAGTATCGTAAGCTTAGATGCCTCTCACGTTTTTTTTTTTTTTTTTTTTTATCTCATATTTTGTAATATCTGTTTTAATAGTCTGATACTGCTCCCCTTGCCTCACCCCCTGTATATCCTCATTCACTGAAGGACAAGAGCACGTGAAACAAATTCATCAGGTTATAAGTGTACTGAATAAGAACAACCTGTGCTAATGAACATCATAGTAATAATTATAGTCTAATCTGAAGCCTCTATGTCCCAGTGGTCAGATTGTCCATCACCTTGAGCCGCAGCACCAGCAGACTGCTCTATAAATGGTCTTCGCCGTTCTCCAACTGTTGCTCAGAACTGGGACACGCACAGCATCAAAGTCACAGAAAACGCTGGCCTATATTATACTTCTAGGCCCTCACCCCTGTCTGACCCACTAATGCTGAGGAAAACTATTAATAAGAGCAATGTGTGGAGATGGATAAAAGCAGACTGGGCAACTTCATCTGTGTGAAGGTTAACACAGCAATTATTTTGATTTGCAACATCAATTCCAGCATGAAAGACTAAAAATTCATGAGTAGCATGCCATTTATAAAAGTCATTTTGTTTTATTTTCGGATGCAATGATACGGTTGTCGAGTTTTTTTGGTTTTCTGTTTTGTTTGAGGCCACATTAAAGGGATCAACTAAAAATAGTGTCATACTCACCCACGTCGTTCAGGCTAGTGTCCCACTAGCTGATTTTCAGTTGTAAGCATTTACATAGTTGTTGGACTCAACTGCTTTCTGAGTTAATGGTCTTACCGACCTTCTGACAGCATCTAACTTGTCCGATATTATCGGTGGTGGTGTTTGCTTGACGTATTAATTTTCAGTAGTTGTCCATTTTCAGGGGATCTCCTGCACTTAAATGACTAATAAAATAAGAAAATTGAGGCTTAAATGATGAGGAGGACATTTTAAGCTATGAAACTTGCAGGATGTTTTCATGGTACAAAGACCTCTTATATATCAAAAGATCAAGGCAAATTTGATTTCTCATGTCATGACCCCTTTAAAAGAAATGACAAAAACAGTGTGGCTATGGAGAATGAGTAATTAGATGATTTGTTACCTAATTATTGCCGGTCGATAGAATGTATTTACATTTGTATTTACAGTAGATTGTGATCGGTCTTGAATTTTCTCAGTGCTGGATTCTCCAGTGTCATAATTATCCATAACATGACCACAGGGATCAAGGTTTGTTTGTCTGCATAGAGCTGGACAACAAAGCTTACTCTTTAATAGATGCCTCCTTCCAAGGATTTTGCACAAAGACAGTGTGTCATGGGCTTCACCATCACTGTGGCCTCTTTGGGGTTTAGACTTCTCATAACAATGTGGCTCACAGCAAGAGAGATGACTGGGAGACTTACATTAGAGATTCAACTATTCAGGCAGAGAACACATGATATTTAATACTTTTGATTCAAGACATGAAATCAATACAAACCTACAAGATAAGGGATTCAGATCCATTTAAACCATGCTGGGTGCCCAATCTGACATTGACCTTTTTTATTTTGTTTCTTTTCTTTATTTAATAAAAATGAGCCCTAATACTCTCTGAAATTTCTTTAGAAACCATGTGCTAAGTGATTGCTTGTTAGTGTGTTACAGGCATTCTAGGATTTCAGTCTTAAAGGGATTGTTCACCCAAAAGAAAATTATCCCATGATTTACTCACCCTCAAGCCAGGTGTATCTTCTTTCAGACAAACAATTGGAGGTATATTTTAAAATATCCTTGCTCTTCCAAGCTTTATAATAGAAGTGATAATGGGAATAATCCATTTGGCTCCTGGGAGTTAATAAAGGCCTTTTGAAGTGAAGCGATGCGTTTTTGTCAGAAAAATATCCATATTTAAAACTTTATAAACTCAAATAGCTAGCTTCCTGCGGACATACACAAACTGCGCAAGTCGACTTGCGCCAAATGAGTAACCCCTGAGGGATGTAAGACGGAAGATGTAGAAGTATTGTAAGCTTAGACGCCTCTCACGGTTCAAACAAATAGGGCTGTGCAACTGAAGCTCCTCTTATATCGAAATTCTCCTGACATTTCTCTTTAAAAATAGTCGTTTTAGATTTCTAATTCGTGACCGGCGTTTTGTTTTGCTCTATCCTCTGTGCTTCTGCGTTCATCATTACGTTATGTGTACAGCTGTCTGCTAGTTATTATAGTTAATAATATGGATATTATAGTTTTAAATATGGATATTTTTCTTACAAAACCCCATTGCTTCACTTTAGAAGACCTTTATAAACCCCCTGGGGCTGTATGGATTACTTTTATGATGGACCAATTCATTTTTTAAAACAATATATCTCCGATTGTGTTCGTCTGAAAGAAGATAGTCATATACACCTAGGATGGCTTGAGGGTGAGTAAATCATGGGATAATTTTTATTTTTGGGTGAACTAACCTTTTAAGGGGGTTCACATATATAGCAATTTCATTAATGACAGCTGACGATTTCCAGCGCCATGAACGAGAGCAGCCATTGTTGGTTTGGGCACATCCAACAAAACATGTAACTTTATGCAAATGAGAAGCAATGCCAACACCAGTGGTTCTTTCTAACACACATGCACATTCAATACATTATATCCTCCTGGGACCCAGGAACAGAATTTTGTCCTCTGTAGTGGACATTATATTTTAGTGATTTTCTCTGACATCATACATGTCACAGTTTTAAGTTTGGATGTCCTGTAAAGAGCACATTCAGGGCTTTGCAGAGAAACCAAATTTTTAGATGTTTCGCCATGACAACAACAACTTCTTGGTCTTTAAATATGACTGAAAATGAAAATTAGCACTCTTATGGAAATATGATCATATTTTGTAATTATCATTTAAATCGGATTAATTTTCAAATTGTTTGTTATAAATCAACATCTCAGGAAAATGTTATGGGGTTTCAAATCAAAATATGACTTTCTGTTACGAAACAGGACATTGATTTCATACATGACCTCTGTAGAGGACACCAGGACTTAAATCATGTTTATCAGGCATTTTAGGAGATACAACAAGTGAATAGGGAAAGAAATTATATATCAATATTCCTGTTAACTATTAGATATTATTATGAAAATGTTGCCAATTATTACTCCCATTGTTACACTTCTTTTTTCATTGCATGTTGCTCCAAGAACACATTAATATGCAAATCTGATACAGTGTATAGATGCATTGTATTGAATGGGAAAACCCATATATAGCTATTTTACCCACATATTGCATGAAGTAAAATGGTATATCAATTAATTCCATTATATCTTTCATAACATAGTTAAGAATCATCTTTATACAAAGTTTGGTTAAAAAAAATCCTGAAGCTTAAAAATTGATTGGTGATTTAAAAAAAAAAAAAATCCAATACATGTCATTTCATGTCATTTTATTTTTTTAAACAACTTAGTCCTGGTGTCCACTACAGAGGACATAGCATAACATATGAATAAAATAAAATGTTTCAAAAATGTTTTTTTTTTTTTTTTTTTTTCATTTGTTTCTTATGCTCTAAACAATGTAATGACGTGAAAAAATACTAAATTCAAAAAACTTATTTTTTTTCTGGGTCTCAGGAGGATATCATTACTGTATTTACACCATCTAAATGTATTATATGAACAATCTTATGAATGATGTACAAATGCTTTACACTAGCTTTCCAAAAGTTTGGGGTTGGTAACATGTTTAAAAAAGTCGGCATGAAACAGAAGTTAGTAGTCTTTTCTTCACTATTGTGACGTATATCCAAGTGAAACAGCTCCTCAAACAGGAAAAAAATGTAGGGAAGGACTTGATTTTGTCCGTGGGGAATAGATTGTGGTTTGCTATTGGTGTGATGTCATGTGAGCGAGTGGAGGCAACATGCATTCAAGAAATAATAATAACCCCAAATTTTTGAATGGTAGTGTGGGTTCATAGAACATCAAATTAATAGAAATTCACCTGATGTTAGAACAGTTCAATTCTGTTCTGTGTGAAAAATGTACCACAAAATGATTTTTTTTTTTTAAATGCAATCCATTAAATTATATTCTATTGCCTAGCATTTGAAGATTTTCATTTTTATTTTTTGGATGAACTAATGTTTTTTTGTTGTTGTTGTTGTTGTTGCTTTTTTTAAGACTAGGATAAAGGATGATCTAGAGTGAAATGATCTCTGATATCTTACTGCAGCTGTTGTTTCCAGTGCACGTGAAGGCAGGTAACATTTTTCCATATTCTGAAATGGGTTAAATAGGGCCTAGAAAGGCCTGTACAGGTGCCCGAGCTCTTACAACTGCTTGTTCCTGATGCATCACTCAGGACAGTCGGGCAGTGTAGGACATAATGAGTCATTTGCAGTGTGAATCCCTTCTGCGACTCCAAAGTACCCTCATTACCGCTCCAATGGGTAGAAAGAAGTCATGACAGGTTTCTTAGAGAAGAGTCAGAGCAGCTGCTTTTCCACGGAGGTACAGTAAGAGCAAAAACACGCTAATCAAAATGCCTCTGTTTGCCTCATGCTGATGTACAGTGATGAGTCCTCCTGCACTGTAAGACTTCTTAATAATTCATACACCCCTTTCTGCTGAGTATGAGAGGGTTTGTGTGTGCGTGTGTGTCTCAGAAGATAACAGTCACAGACAAAGGTTCTCAAGACAGCAACCTCTACTGCACCCGCAGTGATTTCTTTGTAACACTGAATGCTGGAGAGGGCACAAGACTTGCTTTTATTTGTAAGAGCAGGGTTGACATTTGCTCTTGTCAAAAATAAATAGCATGCTTAGTTTTAATAAGAGATGTCTCTGTGTGCAGAATCACAGTGGCTTCACACAAAAGGGCTTATATTCCCTCTGATACATGAACAAGGCCATTATTCATACCACACTGGAGATTCATGCATTGGCGATATCTGAATCAGTTGTGTCATGGTTTCTTAAGTCCAAAGCTAAATAATTTCATGTTTATATCTCAATGAAACGCTCACTTTTAACTTACCTTTATTTCGGAATGCATACATTTGAATGTAACTGTATGTTTTGTGTAACGATTTTTAACACACTTTGTATTGTTACAATGTCTGTAGTATATGTAAATGAACAATGTTTACTCATTCTCTGTGTTACCTGGACCGACAAATTAACGTTTATTTATCAGCAAAAGACTTTTGCAAAAGGGCTTTCGTGAAAACTACATTCTAAAAAATGCTAGGTTAAAAACTACCCAAGTTAGGTTGAAAATGGACAAACCCTGTGGTTGGGTTAAATGTTTGCCCAATGTGCGGGGCAGCTTTATTTAACCCAACTATTGTTTAAAAATTACTATATGGCTTACAGTGAACCCAAAATATGCAATTAAAAATCAGACACATAATTATTAGAGGCAACAATAATGATCTAAAGGTGAACATTTATTAATAAGCAATTTAATAAATGTTTATTGTTTAATTATTATTCATTAAACTTAATAATAAATGTTGATTTACAACATACTTCGGGTTCATTTTAAGCAATTTTTATTTAAATAATAAAGTACTTTTTAAACAATAGTTGAGTTAAATAAAACCCAGCAGGTTGGGCAAACATTTAACCCAACCGCTGGGTTAAAACAACACAATTGCTGGGTTTGTCCATTTTCAACCCAACTTGGGTTGTTTTTAACCCAGCATTTTTTAGAGTGTACAGATTATACTTTCGCATTTTTATATCCTCGCCCAAAGTCGGATCAGCAGAGGGTTATTAACAAAACAGTTATTGTAAGGGTTATTATACTGTATTGAATATTGAAAATTATATTGTACTTTGTCTACTCTTTAAATAGCATTTTAGAAAAAAATTGAACATATTGGCAACAGCTTTCTTACCTGTGCATGACAGTGTTTTGCTTTGGGTGGAACGGCATGAAACACTGTGTTCGTGGTCATCCAGTTTGAAATGTTGAGGTTTTTCAGGTTATCCGTTGTGGTGATCTCTCCATATTTACCATTTTTTTGCAGCCTTTAGCCACTGCCTACAATGGATATGTTTACTCTTTGAATTCTTTCACCCAGGAACTATACAAGTCGACATGAATTATGACTAAAAGTTTGCTATGAAGTATTTCCTACTAAAGCAAAGTGGTATTTGACTCTGTTAAGCGTACCCATAGCAGACTGGTGGGAGTGGCCTTGGACAGCAACACGGCAAGTTTTTCTAACTATTTGGCAAAAGGGAAGACAACAGCTTTTTTTCTTAGTTTCTGTGAGGTAGCAGATTTCAAACATATTTTCACCTTTCTACTGCATAGGCAACCACGTTTTACTGAAAGCCCATTTTGCCAGCGGTGAAGTACCCCTTTGATTAAAATACATTGATAGTTCTTTTTTACTTTTGTGGAATCCATCAAACCTTTTGTGAATTTTTAGATGAATATAAAGTTAAAAATAAAACACCATTTATTTGAAATAGAAGTTTTCTGTAACAAAATAAAAGTCTTTACTTTTACATTTCTTTAAAAAAATAAAATAAATAATGTTTAACCCATTCTTTTTTTAACCCATGTATGATCTGCTGTTGTGAAAAATGAACAAGTTCTATATAAATAGTGTTGAGAAGAACAAAAAAAAAAAAAAAAAACACAAACAAACACTAAGAGAAAACACTTGTTGTAGAGTTGAGGTAAGTGTTAATGCCCTCTGTGCCCTTTATTATGAAAAATGAACTGTACATGTTCTGAAAAGTTAGATTAATTTCTTAAGAGTAACGTGTTCTATTCCTGTGAGAATAAAGCTGAATAATTAAAGTCAAGGTGATGAATATTTGAAATGGTCCAGATCCCTCTAGTTTAAAAGGCCATTTTGAGCCTTGAGAGCCCAACAAAACTCTACTCTCAATGCCTTTTCAAATCATATCACACTGCTCTGCTGGGCCTCAGTTTACATGAAACATTGTGTTTGGGTCTCATTGTGTGTGTGTGGGGGGGGGGGGTGTTCAGATCATCACAGGGGGGGCTAAGTGTACAGACCGAATGGTGATAAATATAAAGGAGTATAAGTGAGTGAATCCCATGAAACAAATTCTTATGATCCTGTAGGTTTTCATCAAAAAATGTCTTCTGCTTTTTAGATACATTTGAATATGATATGTGTACTGCTCATTTGCAAGAAGATTCCCTGTACTCTGTCCCTTTAATATTCACTCATGCCTGCTGTATTTCCCAAGAGAGGAGTTAAGTTTTATTAATAATGTGTATTAAACCCCCTTGTCTGTCTTATACACTAAACAAATCCTCACCCACATGTTACCATGGGATTATGCAGTTTCTCAGCGCTCATTCTCTTGCTGTCAGCAGCTTGTGGGACAAGAGAGAATAAGACGAACAGCTGTGGGTTTCAGTGGTACAAGATAAACATCGTTTAGGAACATTAACCAGGGGAAGACAACAAATGTAATGGGTTTTGGATTCTGGGAACTGAACAGGGAACATGGCAGTAGCCATAATGATTTCAGCAATCACTTCTAAAACTATAATAATGATCATTTAAGCTTTCCACTTATGAGTCTCCATAATGCAGAACAGTTTTGAATCTGAATGTTTTAAATACTGTTCCAGCTGTTGTAATGGGTTGGTGTCTTATCACAAGGTAACGCTAGGTCAATGATCTCATGTGGTTTCTCTATTAATCAGGAATTCACACGTTAATGAATGGACTTGCAACAAAACATTGTGCAGATCGATAACTCATCTGGACTATGCACAGCATGTCCACCCCCGCAAAAGGTCATGACAACTGTCTAGTTGCATTATCAGTAAATAAAATCAGAGCACGTCTGGTCAGGACAAACTGTTCATCAAGAACATATTCAAATAATAATGACTGTTAGTTTGTAATGCTTTTGCAATTCAAATGAAAGAATACTGAATTATATTTTTTTAAATGTTATTCTATTTAAATGTCTAAAACAAAACAAAACAAAAAAAAGGGGGAAAAAAGCCCTATTTCACCTTCCACAGTAGTGACCAAAAGTGATGGAAAATTGGAACATTTTCACCCTTTATTCAAATATTATTTAAAAAGTTGTTAAGGATTTTGTAAGCATATTGCGTAGTTATGCAATAGTCAATAGGTTTTTTTGTTTGTTTGTTTGTTTTTGTTTTGTGATAACGCAATAAAACATGCCAAATTGTGCGGACATAATTTTTGGCCACGCTGTCATACAAAGAAGTTATGAACACATGCAACAACGAGAGAACAAATGAAATATTAATAATTGATTATTGTAGTCAAAAGCTTTTTGTTTTTCTATACATTTTTTTTTTTTTTTTTTTTTGTATAGTAACATAAAACTGTAGCTGCAATTTGCCTCTTTTTGCCAAATAATTTTGGCATAATACTGTAATCAAATTTAGCGTTTTGTTCTTCCCTCATATTTAAAATATTTAAAAAATATATATATAAAATATTTTACTTATGGTTTAATCGAGCTTGTAGGATCATTAATTGTGTGTGTGTGTGTGTGTGTGTGTGTGTGTGTGTGTGTGTGTTTGTGATTTATGAGGACACAAATTTGTATAATGACATGGGTATTACACTGGTATTACAACGTAAACATGAAATATGAGGACATTTCATGAGTCCTCATATTTAAAATAGCTTTAAAAACATACTAAACAATGTTTTATTAAAAATTGTTGTACCATTACGACCTATGGCACTAAGATAGCAAAACAAACCTGTGTGTGTGTGTGTGTGTGTGTGTGTGTGTGTGTGTGTGTGTATTTTTAAAAAAATATTTTAACACTATAATTATGAAAATATTTAATTGATAAGTAATCATCTCCTGTTTTATTGCCTTAAAGGGTTAGTTCACCCAAAAATGAAAATTATGTCATTAATTATTCACCCTCGTGCCGTTTTACAACTGTAAGACCTTCGTTGATCTTCGGAACACAAATTAAGATATTTTTGTTTAAATCCGATGGCTCCGTGAGGCTTACATAGGGAGCAATGACATTTCCTCTCTCAAGATCCATAAAGGTACTAAAAACATATTTAAATCAGTTCATGTGAGTACAGTGGTTCAATATTAATATTATAAAGCGACGAGAATATTTTTGGTGCGCCAAAAAAAACAAAATAACAACTTATTTAGTGATGGCCGATTTCAAAACACTGCTTCAGGAAGATTCGGAGCGTAATAAATCAGCGTGTCGAATCATGATTCGGATCGTGTGTCAAACCGCCAAACTGCTGAAATTACGTGACTTTCACGCTCCGTACGGCGGATTCGACATGCTGATTCATTATGCTCAGAAGCTTCCTGAAGCAGTGTTTTGAAATCGGCCATCACTAAATAATTCGTAATTTTTTTTTTTTTTTTGGGCACACCAAAAATATTCTCGTCGCTTTATGATATTAATATTGAACCACTGTACTCACATGAACTGATTTAAATATGTTTTTAGTACCTTTGTGGAACTTGAGAGAGGAAATGTCATTGCTCCCCATGCAGGCCTCACGGAGCCATCGGATTTAAACAAAAATATCTCAATTTGCGTTCCGAAGATTAACGAAGGTCTTACGGGTGTGGAACGACATGAGCGTAGTAATAAATTAACTAACCCTTTAAATGAGTATGTCGCTTCTGCAAAAAAAAAAAAAAAAAAAAAAGATACTGATTTTAATGTCCAGCTCAAAAAATGACAAAAGCATATACACGTACAGTCACTGTGAGCGCAGTGAAGTCCACTGTAACATAAGGGGGAAAAAATGGCAAAACCAAGACAGTACAAAATATCTGAACATCCTTACCAACTGAGCAACTGGAAAAGTTAGAGAAAAGACCAAGAAGCCAGCCAGTTAAAATAGTTTTTGGAATACTTTTTGTGAAAGGACTACATTAAGTCAAGTCTAGAGTTTGCAGAAAGCCAAACACAAGATTTTTGGATGAAAATTTGAAGAGTTGGCCTGGAAGCAAAGCACAGTATTTGGCAAAGATAAAGTATACTCAATGTCCAAAAAACGCCATTGCCACCATCAAACTTGATGGTTTCAGCAAAATTAACTTGCAAGCTTGACAGAAATGGCGGTAGACCCATATCCATGAGATCCAAGATCTATATTTATTAGAGCAGTCCAAATAAGATCTATATTTAAGCATAATAATCAACATGCAGCAAAATTGCCAAAGCAAAAAACAGCAAAAAAAAAAAATCTTTCTTTTGGTAAATCTTATGGTTAAGATTCTGGTAATCACAGCCAGAGCCCTGAGTGAACTCTAATCGAAAGTCCATGATGTGACCAGCAATTATTGACCTCGAACAATTTTGGAGCATATTTGAAAAATTCAAATATGTGAAAAATCAAAATGTGAAAATGCAGCAGCATACTCAAGATTCACAGCTGTAATTACTGCTAAAGGGTTTTGTGAAAAATATTGACTCGGGGTGATGAGGGAGAACTGAGTCCTTCTGTAAATGACAAATCGTCTCTCACCTTGGAGAAAAAGATGTTCCAGAATAAAAAGATATTTGATTAATGTGTTGAGTATTGGGTTATTAAAGAGAAAAAACTTTTTTCCATGTGTTCAGAGGAGTAACAGGAACAAAATTCAATTGTAAATTCAAACTCAAGGCAACGGACAGCCCAAGTCCATCGAAACATGACACTTTTATGTTTTGAGCCCCAGGTCCATCACTAAGCTGCATTTATGATAATCATTCATAAAAATGTTTTAAAACTGACCTTGAGGTTGAATACTGAAAAACAATTGCCCATGTGCAGCAGTAAATATATGTAACCCAATGTATAATTCAAAATGTACAGTGCTGTGGTATTTCAAGGGCAGAGTGGAATTACAGTATATGTTACTTTTGTTGCTTTGAACCTACAGTTTCATGCTCACTGAAACTGTTACTTACACAAACACATCTGTAATAAAAAGACAAAAGAACCATGTAACAGCAGTGGTCTAATCTGAATGTAAAAATGTGAATCCGCAGCGCATCATACGAATTTCCCAACATTTCTTGTAGTCGGACCAAGCATGAATGGAAGTCATTTACCCGGTGCCAGCAGACATGCCTGATGCAGTCGGGTTTCCTTTAAACTCAGCGTGAGATTGAATTACCATCCATTGCCCTCCTCATTGCTACTAACAAGTCTATTTCACAGCTCAGCTTCTGCTACCGCCAAACTTATTAACCTCCTCTGGAACAGGGTACCAATCTAATTCCTGCGCTATACAATACACCATGTGTTTACACAAGAGACTACGATTGACTTTGCTTTCTGCATGTATACTGTATATGCATGGATGAAGTATGATTGATCTATGTAAAAGAAATTATGACTCAATACTGCACTTGATTATGTAAACATTAGTCTAACAAGGCTAATGTTTACATAATCAAGTGCAGTCCAGCTTAAGCAGGCGGTACACTAACAAAAAATAACATTTTTTAAGACCTGTGTATAAATGTATGGTATTATTTTTGATACCTCAATGTACATTGTAAATACTACAGTAGATATAACCTGTGTTTACTAACACTGAATTAATTGCTTCAGTGATTTAGCTGTAAACAGATGATACCACACCTACAACAGCTTGTGATCTGTCAGATCTGGTATATCCAAAATCTTGACAGCGGCTCATGCATGAGTAATCATGCGTTGTGATCAGCTAAGTCACCTTATTGCCAAAAAGACTAAAATACAAACCATTTACAGGTTCTAGGCTTAATTAGTGTGATTACCAATTGCTAATTTCTTACCGAGATGTGAACAGAAATAAAATCTGTGCTTGTGCAATCTGTGCGTAATGTACAATCTGTGTACATTACGCAATGTATTTCACACAAGCGCTGGCAGATCAGTGACGCACACCAAGGTGCTGCCTTGCTGTGTTCTGCCCTCTACAGCAGTATCTGAACTCCCTTGTGAACTGTATTAACGGCTGACATTTGCCTACACTGGATGTGAGTGTGATGTCAAAAGCAAATATAACCCATTATAATCACAACACTGTCTACACTGGATGCAGTATACAGATGCGCGTTCAATTTCAGACACTTCACGCACTTGAGTCTGTCGACAACAGGACAAATGGAAAAGTGAAAGAATGTTGACTGACAAAATGTAAGACACTGACTATGTATGGGTCCAGGACCAAAGAGAAAATATATAAATAAAAGAATATTAACAAAGTACCTGACTCATCCAGAGGCACCATTTTACTTTGTTATTAACCTACACTTCTCCCCACATTTATCCTGTCCCTCTGTTCCTCTGCGTTAGCCTGGCCTCCTGGATTAGCCCAGGGCTTCATGGTAATAGAGCAACTACTTTCATCATTCCCTTTCCCCTGCCGTTTTATCTGTTTATTCTCAGCTAAAATGCACTTAAACCTTTTGATTTATTCCTTTCATCCCTACATTGTGTGTAGGTGGATGTGGTTTGGGCATTTTAACTTTGTTTTTAGGTCAGGGAAAATGAATTATGGCAATTATTGAAATTAATTTATATAGGGAAAGTTCCTCAGCAGAGTGACTGAAATCTCCATAATGCACTTTCTCCTGCACACAACTGTGAAGTAGGCCTATCTACTCCTACAAATTTAATAAGTAGTGTAGCTGCTCTGTGTTGAGTGTTTTGTTTGCTTCCATGGAGGATTTGCTGGGAAACAAATTGCTTAAATATTACAGTTTTGGATATTTTAAGTTTTTTTATTTTTTAAATAATGACAAATAGGAGACCGAATCAAGTGTGCTTTTGTAACAGAGTTACCAAAGCAGGTAATCAAAGCTGTTCTTTACAGCACAGTACTGAATGAGATATTGCTTCGATACAAAAGTTCAATAAGCAAGAAGTTAATACTGAGAAACTTACATTTTACATGCATTATTACCAGATACTTTGTCTATTTTCACACAGCCATTGGAAACGGTTCCAAACAATAGCACAGCAGAATCAACTGTTATACGTCTCACACAGTAGTGGCGTTACCAAATAAATCATTGAATGAATGATTCAGTGACTCACTTATAACTTTTAATTAATTCCTGAATAAATCAGTGTTATTGAATGAATTGGATGATTCACTGACTCACTCAGACAGAGACATGTTTAATTCCTGAATAAATCTGTATTTTTGAACAAATTGGTCGAATGAATGATTCAGTGACTCACTCTTAACTGAATGAATTCTGAATAAATTAGTGGCTGCGTCCAAAATCGCATACTCTCTTGAGTAGGTATTTATTTTGAATAAGTAATCACTTCACGAATTCTAAAAAAGAAATTTCTATATAGTATGAATGTGTGCAATATGAATGCAATCTGCACATTCTCCATCTGCCATGTTGCCCTTATCACGTGACCTACCAGCGCCAGTTGTGTCGCGTCACCGTCATTCATAAATCCTCTCCAGTGGCCTTATGAGATAGTAAAGTGTCTATCATATGCACACTTCAGAATCTCGCCAGAAGAAGTAGGTCATCCGGGTACTTTTTGCCTATACTTTTATGAGTACTTTGAGTTCGGACATCTTTTGTCACATAATATTTTTCACCTACTATATAGTAGGGAAGTATGCGATTTTGGATGCAGCCAGTGTTATTGAATGAATCAGATGAGTGCATGATTCAATGACTCACTCATAATGGCCATGGCTGCATCTAAATTATGAATACTTCCCAACTGCCAAAAACAGTATGTGAAAAGAGCAGTATGTCTGTAGGCAAAAAGTACCAGGTTGCTGCTTGACCAATTAGATTATAGGGCCCGAAGTAACTTCTATAATGCATTTTTGTTTTTTTCTAAATAAAATGCCTATTTCTTAATGCATTTGGTGTTTTGTGTGTAAAATTTTTAGTGGTAAATCCAAAGGGACAAATACTTCCATAATTCAACTGGCACTTTTTCAAACATACATCTGTTCCTTTCACTACATCTATACTATTTAGTGTAAAGAGCAGGAATATAGGTGACCTAAAATGGTCTTCAGCGTGATGTGAAGTAATGCTGTCCAGAACTCATGTGAATGTATTGAACCTGATACAAATAGACCCTGGAATTCATGTCATACTGTGATTCCAGATATCGAGCTTTTCAAAGGCTTAATCGAACAAGAAATAAAGGTCAACAAAACAAGACCTGAAGAAATTGATTATCAGAGTTCTTTGCTTACACCTTTTATAACATATTATCTTCATTTACATTTAAGTACTACAAAATGGTTTCTGTATATCTTGCCTTTATTTCTATTGTTACATATGTTATAGTAGGTATGATTCACCTTTCAGCAAGTGACATTTTAAACAAGCATCTGAGCATATGTGAAAATGTTCTGTTTGTTAAAAATGGTGTGAGGTGTAGTAGAAATGTCAAAGATGTCTTGACATTACTATTTATGGTTCTTTAAAAGGCACACTTAGGTGAGAACACTTATGGACTCGTGAGATAGCCTGATGTGTGCTTATATGCACTTTTGTCAAAAATATATTACATATCAACTATAAAAGAGCATCTACCACTATTGCGTATGGAAAAAAAAAAAATACTTGTTAAGTATTTCAAATATTCTTATTATTAATAGAGATGGCTTAATGAACCCTTGACAATTTTAGTCTATTTTAGTCATACACATTTTGTTTTCACTTCTTCTGAGCAAATCTGTGATCTCCCACCCATTCAGACATCAAATGGACACCAAATTGAATGGATCGTGCTGTCTTTAAATAAAAGACAAGTTTATTGTAGTTATAATATTATATATGTTAGACTCACAGATGTTAATAATACCTGGAGAAACTATTTCTGAATGGCCATCAGATGCTTTTCTCCCCATAATGTGTATTTATGGCATCTACCAGCAGCCAGGCCAGACAGATACAACCGAGTTTGGCTTCTTTTAGCTTTGTTTCTGTCTTTTTCCAGCATTTAAGGGACTGTATACCTTATCCCCAGGTGGCTGATCATCTCCAGGCTGATGAAATGCTTGAGCACATGATAAATATTTAATCCACATTCGAGATCAGCGGCCACACTTTTCAAACAATCCTGGCAGAGGTCCTCAGTGGCTAATTGTCACACCTATGGCATGCCAATGAGGTTACAGCGGGCAAGAATCAATGCCGTCCCATCAGCCCCAAGGCACAGCTGAGACCCAATCGGATGCTGATGGAAAATGACAAATGTAAGTAATGTAATAAACCAGAATGGGGAGTGATCCATATTATGCTAAATCATTACAGCTGTGTACATCATATGAATCAAGAGTAATCTGAGAATCCATTATGTATCAAAAAGATACACAAAATTGGGGAAAAAATAACATTATTAATAACAGACTTTTTTTTTTCTTCACAAAAACAAATTTTTGGTCAATGTAACAAACAAACAATAAATAAATTATATAAATAATATATAATATTATCTCTAAACCATTTAAACCACATTTTAGCTTTAGAGATCTTTTAAAGCCATGCTTTAGGTACTTTGTTGAACTATTTGAATGTCAAAGTCACCCTGACATTTTTATGGTTGTAATGTATTTCATTTAGTGTTCGTATATAAAAAATTAGGCAATTAGGCAATTTTATTTCATCATATAATGACTCTACTTAATTATAGTAAATGTCTAAATTAACCTTAAAATGTCAAGTTGTCAATCTGCCATCCTAATAACAATGACCTATTTATAAGTAGTAACTGAAGTTTAGTAACTGAAATTTATTAGAACTTTGTAATAACATAGCCTAGACAGATACTGTACTGTACTGTACTGTATATTCTATTCTATTCTATTCTATTCTATTCCCCAGCTGATGCTCATTGTAACTCAGTAAGACTCTGAGAAAATCCCTTCCAAAAAATCCAACGTCTGCCACAGCGCTATTTATAAAATCTTTCATTGGCGGGCTGAAACAGACAGAAGAGACCTAAATTTCAACTCTGAGTAACGGATGCTTGTTAATAAAACTAGACGCAATTCTGTCAAAGAAACAATAGGAAATACAGTGCACAGTGTACAGACAGTTATTAAGTGTGACATAAATGTAGAGCAAGGAAGTTGCTGACAGCAGCTATAAAAATATAGGTGTCGAATATGCACTGTCGTCAATGCATAGAGCTGTGAAAATAAATCGTGATGCTCCAAGAGAGTTTGCTGTTCTGTCCAAGAAGATTCATCTGTGTTTACAAGTAGAAAGATTGCACTGATACTGCAAACTGTCATTGGGGGGCAATTTATTTGCCAAACACTTCCAGAAAAGTTTTAGGCTTCAAAAAATGTTTCAACAGCCCCTTTCATCCCTGATGAAAATATAAGGGTGCACTATATGTAATCTTAAATCAAGCAATATTGATTTAGTCTTGAGCTGCTAATGTACCAAAGTGAAATGTTTCCTTTTAATTTCAAAGATTTATGAGTACAACCAAGAGTTCAGTTGAATGACCAACAGCTGAGCGCTGGAGTGCACTGCTGTCAGTCAAACACAAGCTCTCTGCCAATCAATGAACTAGGACACCTGTGGGGTGGCTCAGAAACTCAGAAGTTATGACAATAATGAAATGGGAAAACCTTTTTTAAAAAAAAAAAATTATTTATGTTTGTTTATTATTTAAAAAAAAATATGATATTATTAAGAAATAAACTTGATGATATTATATATATATATATATATATATATAAAAGAAAATTAAAATACCATTTTCCTCATACCTTGATTACATGTGAGTGTACGCATCGTTATTTTCAAAAGACTTTTTAATAAAATAAAGATCAAAGTAAAAGAAATATTTCTTATTATTATCAATGTTAAAAACAGAAAAGTGCTCAATATTTTTTTTTTTTTTTTTTTGGAAAACCATTTTTTTCAGGATTCTTTGATGAATAGAGAGCTCAAAAGAACAGCATTTATTGGAGATAGAAATCTTTTGTAACACTATAAAAGTCTTTACTCTCACTTTTGATCAATGTAATGACTCCTTGCTGAATAAAAAAAGGTATTAATTTATTTAATTAAAAAAAAGTCAAACTGTGCCCAAAGATTTGAATAAATACAAATGCATACCCATCATGACTTATTAAAGCTGCTGTTTGTGTCTTTTTTGGTTAAAAATGATCCAAAATCAATTTTTGAGCATGTACATAGTCAGCCAGTGTTCAAAACTATCTCCTTATCATAGCCCAATTCACAACAGTAAGCTTGTAATAATGTTTTATAATAAAATCTAGTGGGTACTGGTAGGTTTCCGCAGGAAATTCGAGCATGCAGCCGTTTGTCTTTGCATCATTACGTCACATCTGTAAACAGAAAGAAGGAGTCCCAGCTAGTAGGCTATATCATGAGGGTGCTGCAGACGGCGGATCATTAATAGCCTTTTCTCACAGCAGCTGGAATAATTAAACTTATCATTTTAATAGCGGATTGTAATCTAGAAATGTCCAAAAGACAATCATCAGTGACTGACAACTGGAGATTCAACCGTAGTCAAAAGCAAAAGACTTCGGACTGAGGAGTGGCTTCAGAAATTGAAATCTACAGCTAACACTAATGCGCACTAAATACACATAGTCACGCAATGCTGATGTTGTTAACATGCTGATGTTGAGAACAAAGTATAACAATAATAATAATTTGCATGGTTTGACGTGATCCGAGCTAAGCGATCGTTAGATTTAATCACCATTGGCAGTGTAATGAAGGGCTGACAGCGTGAGGATCCATTTGCAGTTTCTTTATTGTGACAACAAAGCACAAGGCAGACAAGGGCAAGACAGTAGCGGTAACAGGGACAGGCTTGGGTCGAGGCAGGCGGCAGACAAACAGAAACTTACAACAGGCAGAGTTCAGGGCAGGCGGCAGACAAACGTAATCCAGGAAACAGGCAAGGTTCAAGGCAGGCGGCAGAGGTTCACAAAAGATAAACAGTCCAATCGATAGCAAGGTAACAGTCCACAAGAAAATGCTCAGTAGTGATCACCAGGGCAAATCAAGACTTCGCAGTGTATGGATGCGTGTGTGCGTCTTAAATAGTGTGAGTGTGATGCAATGCAGGTGTGTGCAATCAGTCCCAGGAATGAGGGCCTATGGGTAACGTAGTCCAGAAGGAAGTGACTCAGAACTCAGGTGATGGCTCCCTCCGGCGGCCGGGAGGAGGAGCCGCGGGAGCCGTATTCGTGACAGAGCCCCCCCCCTGCGAGCGGCTCCAGACGCGAGGGAGTGGGCGCCGAGGTCTACCACGTGGACGAGGGGCCGGTCTCTCCGGATGCGTCCGATGGAACTCTTCGAGAAGAGATGGGTCCAGAATATCATCCCTGTTGACCCAAGATCGCTCCTCCGGGCCGTACCCCTCCCAGTCCACCAGATATTGTAGCCTTCCACCCCGGCGCCTGGAATCGAGCAGTTCTCGAACCTTATAAGCCTCCTCGCCTTCGATGATCAGGGGTGGGGGGTTGCGGGTCTCAGCTCCCACTGGCTCCTCTCTCGGACCCCCGGAGGGTTTCAGCAAGGATACATGGAAGGTGGGAGAAATACGATAATTAGCAGGCAAGTCGAGTCGAAATGATACAGGAGTGATTTGTTTAAGAATTTGAAAAGGCCCTACAAACCTGGGACTGAGCTTGCGGCATGGAAGTCGGAGGCGAAGATCCTTGGTGGACAGCCAGACCCACTGTCCCACGTAGTAGTGAGGATTGGGACGTCGATGCCGGTTTGCCTGAGTTTCCTGCCGCCTTACAGCGTGCTGGAGATGGTGGTGAGCCAGATCCCAGGTCTCCTCGCTACGACGCATCCACTCTGTGACTGAGGGCAAGTCAGAGGGTTGCCCTGACCAGGGGAAGAGAGGTGGCTGGAAGCCCAACACGCATTGGAAGGGTGTGATTCCAGTGGCAGGTTTCCGTAAGGAATTTTGAGCATACTCCGCCCACATTAAATATCGGCTCCAGTCAGCCTGGTTCTGATGGCAGTAAGTGCGGAGGAATCGTGTCAGCTCCTGATTTAAGCGTTCAGTCTGGCCGTTGGATTCGGGGTGGTACCCAGAGGTGAGGCTGATGTTAACGTTGAGCTGCTTGAAGAAGGCGGCCCAGACACGAGAGGTGAACTGAGGACCCCTGTCCGACACTATGTCCTCCGGCAGGCCGTAGAAGCGAAAGACCGAGTTACACAGGAGTTCAGCGGTCTCTAGAGCTGTGGGTAGTTTGGGTAGTGGCAGTAAGCGGCATGCTTTGGAAAAGCGATCAACAACCGTGAGAATTGTGGTGTGACCCTGGGATTCGGGAAGATCAGTGACAAAGTCGATCGCGATGTGGGACCAAGGACGTTGGGGAATGGGAAGAGGTTGAAGCAGACCGGCAGGAACTTGGCGTGAGGTTTTGGTGGTTTGACAGGCGATGCAGTTGTTGGTGAATTTGGTGACATCCGCGAGCATGGTCTCCCACCAGAACTGGTTTTGGAGAAGTTGTAATGTTGCTGTGATGCCTGGGTGGCCAGAACTCGGGAAATCATGGACTTGGTGGAGTAGTTTGTCCCTGAGCTGGATGGGGACGAAGGTGCGGTTTGGAGGGCACGCTACTGGAGGTGCGGTTTGTTCGTTGAGTTGTGAAATCTCCGTCATGACATCCCACTGTACCGGAGCGAGTAACAAGGTTTCAGGCAGAATGTTCTCAGTACCCTCGCTGCGTCCTGTCTCCTCCGCTTGCCTTGATAGTGCGTCCGCCTTGACATTCTTGGAGCCGGGTCTGTAAGTAACCGTGAAGTGGAAGCGCGTGAAGAACATTGCCCATCTTGCCTGTCGTGGATTTAAGCGTTTGGCTGAGCGCAGGTACTCCAAGTTTTTGTGGTCAGTGAGAATAGTGAACGAGTGTCTTGCCCCCTCCAGCCAATGGCGCCACTCCTCCAGCGCCGCCTTCATTGCGAGTAATTCTCGGTTGCCCACATCGTAGTTACGTTCTGCCGCTGACAGTTTGCGAGAGTAGAAGGCACAGGGGAACATCTTGGCTGGATTACCTTGCTTTTGGGAAAGGATTGCGCCAATGCCAGTACTGGAGGCGTCCACCTCCACGATGAAGGGAAGCTCGGGGTCTGGGTGACGTAGGATGGGTGCTGACGTAAAACGTTCCTTCAATTCCTGGAACGCACTTACTGCTTCAGGTGACCAGACGAGTCGAGAGGATTGGCGTTTCGTCATGGACGTTAGGGGAGCGGCAACCCCACTGAAGTTTCTGATGAACCGCCTGTAGAAATTGGCAAACCCCAGGAACCGCTGTAGCTCCTTCAGTGTGCGTGGTTGTGGCCATTCTAACACCGCCTTTACCTTGCTGTCGTCCATTGCCACTCCATCTCGACTGATGACGTAGCCCAAGAAGGATGTTGAGGTGCGATGGAATTCGCACTTTTCAGCCTTGGCATAAAGTTTGTGTTGTATCAGACGTTGCAGCACAGCTCGAACGTGTTGAATGTGTTCGTCGTAGGAGTTGGAATAAATGAGAATATCGTCTATGTACACGATGACCCAGCGGTTGAGCATATCTCGGAAGACATCATTGATGAAGGATTGAAAGACTGAAGGACTGTTGGACAGGCCGAAGGGCATGACAAGGGTCTCGTAGTGGCCAGTGGCAGTGGAGAAGGCGGTCTTCCATTCATCACCCTCCCTGATGCGAATCAAATTGTATGCGCAGCGTAGGTCCAGCTTGGTGAAGTATTTGGCTTTACGTAGTTGTTCGAGGGCTGCAGGGACCAATGGTAGCGGATAGCGGAATTTTACAGTGATGTCATTCAGGCCGCGATAGTCAATGCAGGGCCGTAGGCCGCCGTCTTTCTTCTTAACAAAGAAGAACCCGGATGAAGCTGGTGATGTTGATGGCCGAATGAATCCTTTAGCCAGCTCCTCCTCGATGTACGATCTCATGGTTGCATCCTCGGGCTGTGACAAAGGGAATATCCTGCCCTTGGGCGGAGTGGTACCAGGTAATAGTTCGATTGCGCAATCACTGGGGCGATGAGGTGGTAGTTCCGTGGATTTGGACTTACTGAAAGCGATGGTCAGATCTGTGTATTCGGCTGGTATAGCAGGTTCGAGGTCGGTTGGGGTCTTGTCGACGGAGATGGTGTGGAGGGGTAATGGCGTGACGGGACTCAGGCAGCGATGATGACAGGCGGAGTCCCACTGGACGATCTGACCCTCCTTCCAGGATATATGCGGATTGTGCGTTCGAAGCCAAGGTAATCCGAGGATGATAGGATTGTTAGGTGAATGGATGACGTAAAACTGAATTTGTTCATGGTGCAGCGCCCCGACTTGTAGACCCAGCGCTGAGGTAATGTGCGCCACTCTTCCTCCTCCTATAGGTTTCCCATCTAGCGCCTCCACTGTTAACGAAGAGTTGCAGTTGGTTAGTTGTACGTTGTGTTGACGGATGAATGTGTCTGACATGAAATTGCCTGCTGCACCATAGTCCAGAAGAGCATAGGTAGATATAGTTTGGCTGTCACTGGTTAGTTGGATGGGGATCTTAAGGCAGTTGGGTAAATAGTCGACATGCTGGGCTGAACTCACCGCTTTGGGATTAGAAGCATTGGGTCGAATAGGGCAGTTGAGCTTGATGTGACCTGCCTGGCCACAGTATAGGCATAAGTGCAGCTGGCGCCTTCTCTCTCGTTCTTCTGGAAGAAGGGGAGTATATCCAAGTTGCATGGGTTCAGGAACGGCAGAGACTGGCGTGAGTTGGCGAACGGGTCGTCGTCCTCGGAGGAGGTTGTCGATGTGAATGGCCAGCTCAATGAATGCGTTCAGCGATCTCCCCTCGTCGCGGCAAGCAAGCTCGGCCTGAAGCTCCAGAGACAGGCCCTTGCGAAACAATAATTTCAGTGTATCCTCCACCCAGTTAGTTTGTGCGGCCAATGTGCGAAATTGCAATGCAAATTCGGCGGCGGTAGATTTACCTTGGTTTAGGGAAAGCAGCTGATTGCCGACGCTCTTTCCGCCCTCTGGATGTTCGAACACCTCCTTGAAGCTTTGCAGGAAGGCCGTAAACGTGGGGAACACAGAGCTATCTTCTCTCCATACCGCTGTGGCCCAGTCAAGTGCTTTGCCCGTGAGTAGGGAGCATACAAACGATATCCGACTGGTATCGTTGGGATACAGCGAGGGCTGTTGATTTATAAACAAAGAACATTGAAGGAGGAAGCCCCTGCATTTGGCTGGACTGCCGTCGAATTTCTCGGGTAGAGCGAGGCGTGGATTTACAGCGGGTGGAGAAGTAAACGCGTGACTCACATTGATGGCAGGAGGCGGCGTGATAGCTTCAGGAGAGGGAAGCCGCAGGCCTTGCAGGGTTTTCACCAGCTCTTCGGTGAGTGACGTAAGACGAGTCAGCTGGTGCTGGTGCGCGGCAAGCTGAGAGGCCTGTGCTGAGAGTTCGGTGGAGATTTGCAGGAGAACTGCTGGATCGTTTGAGGGCGAAGTCTTCTGTAATGAAGGGCTGACAGCGTGAGGATCCATTTGCAGTTTCTTTATTGTGACAACAAAGCACAAGGCAGACAAGGGCAAGACAGTAGCGGTAACAGGGACAGGCTTGGGTCGAGGCAGGCGGCAGACAAACAGAAACTTACAACAGGCAGAGTTCAGGGCAGGCGGCAGACAAACGTAATCCAGGAAACAGGCAAGGTTCAAGGCAGGCGGCAGAGGTTCACAAAAGATAAACAGTCCAATCGATAGCAAGGTAACAGTCCACAAGAAAACGCTCAGTAGTGATCACCAGGGCAAATCAAGACTTCGCAGTGTATGGATGCGTGTGTGCGTCTTAAATAGTGTGAGTGTGATGCAATGCAGGTGTGTGCAATCAGTCCCAGGAATGAGGGCCTATGGGTAACGTAGTCCAGAAGGAAGTGACTCAGAACTCAGGTGATGGCTCCCTCCGGCGGCCGGGAGGAGGAGCCGCGGGAGCCGTATTCGTGACAGGCAGCACGATTTATGATTTATTTTGGTCATACTTCCAAGACTACAATCTGTGATTCTGAAGTATAGTATCCACACCGATGTGGTGACTGACAGCAAACATCAGATTCATCCACGCTAAGGAGCCATGCTAAAACCCATGTAAAAATGATCATTCTGCAAATAACTGCAATTGCAGGTTTCAAACAGAGATGGCGACAAAGAGGCAAAACTTACAGCCTGCAGCTTTAATTACAAAATGTCATTTAGATTTTGGGGGTCACACCATGTGACCTTTTACAACTTGACCTAACCTTGCTAAAAAGGTTTCACTCCTACACCATACACGTGTCAAAGTAGCCGGAGCAACTTTTTTTCTATTTACAGATATGACGAGACACGCACAGGCAAACATAAACACTTATAACAGGCTTACCATAGTGAATCAGGGTAAGACAAAAATACATTTTGAAAGAAGTGCTGATGATGTATTGACTCATTTCATTTCATTTTTTTTTTTTTTTTTTTTTGGAACAAAAAAGTTACATTTAAATAAATGAATAGCAAACAATGCAGAAGATGCTGAACTCCAAACCCTGAGGCCACACACAACGGAACAAAATGACAGAACCAGCACTTCATTTGTCAAATATTCCACTAGTTTTCTGAACCAGTCAGTCAGTTTCCTGAGCCACATAGATTTAATGAAACTAGCTGACATTTCCTATCTAGGATAACAAGGGAAAAAAACATAGGCAAGGAGCCACAGAAGTGCTCTAGAAAGTCCAAGAATTGCTCATTTGGGGTGGCCTTAAGCAGCATAGAAACTTTGAGAATGAAGAAGTTAAATCCTGAGTATGCAGCCTGAAGCGAGAGGGCATGCAGTTGCTTTTAAGAATGCACTTTTAAGTGAAAGGGATGACATCTTGCATCGCATTTATTTCACATAGCCAGAGGTGCAGGAAAAACAAAAATGTCTCATAATTTTCCAGTTTTTGAAAATCAGAAACAAACAAGTTTCAGGGTAGAAGCATAGAAGAGCTTGGATTCTGATCAAAGCCACAGATGAAAAGGGTAGAGGGGGTGGACGTGGGTCCCTGGAGAGTGGTAACCATCTGAGAACAGATTAAAGTCCCATTCATTGATAATGAGTAGGGAACTATGAAAAATCCCCATAGTGAAAACGTGAAATAGGTCTGACCTGTGATCCATCTCGCTCGGGAACACATGTTCATGGTGTAGTTCAATACATGCAGGTGATACAAAGAAGAGCAACCTCTTCTTTTTATATTCATATTAAAATAAACGATCAATTCACCATTTTACAGCATTTCTGAAACAGGTCTAAAACTATAGTTTAGTTTAATTTAACTTCATTGTCCATTCTGTTTGTCACAGAGCAGAAATATATCTTTTGACACTGGTATCATACATTTATCCATAAGTACATTCACATAAATGCTTACAAGTTGACACAAATACAAAATTAAACAGAATTACACTAGCTACATAATTCATTGACACATTTCCAAGCATTCCACAATAAAATGAAAGGATTAATCAAAACAATCAATTAGATTGCTGCTATATACTTAGTAATTAACTCCTGCAATCGAATGCAAGACTGCAAAATGCTTTACATGACGCTTGGCTTTGAACTTGTGAATGGTTGTTCATTTAAGAATTAAAGCAGACTATGCGATAATGCACAGTTATAAAGAATTAAAAATGAATTCTTAAATGTTGAAATTTACAGGGAAACTGGTAGTGCGCTGGAACCTTTCTGAAAGATCGCTGAAAACTACAGCAAACGATTTGTATTTGAAAGTTGAGCAGCAAGCTCATCGGCTACTGATACAGCGGGAACCAATCAGCTGTGCCCTATAGAGAATGATGTGATTGCAAGCAGACTGGGTTAAAGTGCCCCATTATGCCATTTTTAAGGTTTCTAACATTGTTTTGGGAGTCTCTTACAACAGGTTTACATGCATGCAAGCTCAAAAAACACTTTCGTATTCTCATAATATACATTTAATATCACCTTATTTCCCAAAGATTCTTAAACGATTCCTTTGAAGCAGTTTGAAGATTCAGTCTATCTAAACCCCTCCTTTCCGTGAGCCTACTCTGCTCTGACTGATCAGATGGCCCAGTCTGTTTGTGATTGGTTTACAGCATACAGCACATGTCAGAAATGAAACACCCATTGTCATAACTGAATCACAGCTCCGGAGACTTATCAATTCTTAAGAGATTGTATACAATGTATGGACAGAAAAGATGGCATTGAATTTACCTTATTAATTCGAGCCTGAGTCCGATGATGAAACATCTGAAGTAGTCGATCAACCAGAAACTCAATCATAAGCACGACTGGAGCAGGACGTTTCTCAGTGGTAAGTGTCAACTTAGTTTGCAGACACGAATCGATAAACTTTTAGAAAATAGCTGATAAGCAGAACTACAATGCGAGTCAGCCGATTAGCCAGAGACCTACAGCTGCACTGTGTGTACACAACATAACATACAAAACTATGTTTCTGAACAATCGATAGAAAATATAAACATCAATTATTTATCATACTTGTGAATCAGAGGAGCAATGACTCGTCTTTCAAGAGCAAGCGTTTTGCGAATCCCACGTTGAACTCCCCGAGATTTGAGAAGCAGTCTTCGAACACAACAAATGATTGTACTGCTTAAGTATTGCTGAAAAAAGAAATTTTACCCACTGATTCTTCGCAGCCTCATCATTCAGAAGTGAAAATAGAACAAATTTACTTTCACAGCGTAGAATACAGTGTCTTCTCAACATGATGTTAACTACACAGAAAAGCTACAGTTGTTTGAGGCCGGGTCAAGTTGTTCGCAGACGGACAACTTAGAACATAGGCGGGAACATAGAGTTGTGTAAAGGGCATGAGTATGATCTTTACATAACACTGTTGCCATTTTTCCATAAAATGAGAAAATAAAGAGTTTATGTTGTCTATGCTCAGTGATCTTATTTGCCTGGTTAATTACTTGTGAAAGTTTGTTCTTCTGTTCAGCTGTTATATTTATATACCATGTAGCAATGCTATATGTAAAGATACTCTCAATCACTGACCTATGCAGGACTGAGTTTGATAGTTATTTAAATGGTAGATCTTCTGAGACAGTTTTAGCTGCAGCTAAAAGAGGTGTTTGAAAGGTCAGAGTGTGGCATTCATCCCTCTAGCCAATAGCATTTGCCATCCTCTGTTATCTGGAATGATGTGGACCTGTAAATGGTGCTTGTTACTCAAATGGGTCACAAATTTGAAGTACTAACTCTGGCTGCTCATTAAATTAGCATTACTTTCCCCACAAACAAAAAGACTTCCTGCAATTGTACAGCTATTTATTTCTGTAGCGTTGAATGTTTCAGCCTCGCGGCCATCGGCAATGTCAAATCACCCCCGTGGTCATTAAAAATCTCAGAACAACTACATTTCAAGTCCTGCACTCCCTATTCTAGCTACCTAATGATACTCAAATGTCAGACTGATATATTTGTAATCTCACTGTAGCGCGACGGATGAGTTGGTCGAGCAGTGGCACATTCTAGCTGCTGTCCCATTATCTGGCAGCTGCTACATGCGACTGTATTTGCGGCTGATAACTTGACTTGGATTGGCTTCTTTTTCATGAAGCCCACTGGTGGTATACAAGTGTAACACTGCAGTTATCAGGGAACATTATCGTACTGTGAAAATAGGGCATTTTGTTAATATATTCGCTGTGTGAGATCTGATAGGAAATCTCATAACCTGATTGTAGTGCCATTTCAATATCTTTAGAGGAGCCATAGATAAAACTAATGCAAAATTATTCTCATAAATCGTTTGAATGCTTTAATAGTAACAAATCACTGTGGATATGAGGTTTTAAACTGCAATAAATCATTTAATAATTATGTTGGCCTTGTTCTCCAGCAAAAAAGAAAAGAAAACTGTAACACTTAAATTTAAGAAAATTGTGTAAAATCAAGTAAATTATTTTTTTCTATACCCCATTTTTACATTTGTACATAAAAATGTGCCTTTGCCTACATTTTTGCAAAACTCCAAAAATGTATCTATGCAATTTAAGGTATGCTTTCACAACAACATTGTCAAAATGATCCCTGTTCACACGGATCCGTGAAAATGACTAAAAACGCTGTATTATTCATGCCAGGCCAGTAGTTGGCGATGTCACTTTGTAAAGAAAAACTACACTTCCATAGACTGAACACGTAATACACGCATACACATGAACTCACCGTTCTCACAAAACAAAGACTATAATGGGTTTCTTTTCAAAAACTTGCATTTTCAGGCCACCAAAACACAGTTGTTGTGTAAATGAACAGCTAAAACGCATAAAAAGTTTTCTGTTTTTAGTTGAAAATGGTGTCGTGGTGGCCCCTGGTGAAATGAACATGCTTTTAGTGCCACTTGACATTTGACTTGGAAAGTGTCACAAATCATGCAAAAATATATCATTTAGCAGAAATGCCGCCACAGGCACATTTGCTCGATGAGCCATGATTGTAATTTAAGCACATTTTGTGATGTTTAGCCTATACTTAAAACAAGAAAATACAATCAGTGGTGATTAGAAAAATAAACTCAGCTCAAGATATATTCTGTGAAAACAAGTCATAATGCAGCTTTGCTTATTTATCTTAGTATTTTTCTTTTTTACTGATTAAGAAAATGGCAGAACGGGAATGACTCTTAGTAAAAATGAGAGGTCTCTTGGAAACATGGCCTCTGTCAGAGAAATGCATTTAAGCCCAGCTGCATTGATGTGAGATTTAAAAAAAAAAAAAGAAAAAGAAAACACCAACGTATTTCTATAAAATGCTTTACATCCATCTGTTGGAACCAAAAGCAACAGCGCATGCTTTGGAATAATGGATTTATCAAAACAAACTAACACTGCCAAGAGGAAGAATATTTGTAAAAGGTATGAAAACATTACATGGAAAAACAAACAGAATTGTATTCTAAAGAAAAGCCTCAATAAAATGTTTATGAAATTGGAGAATTCTCAGAATTGGATATTGAAAGAGGAGAGTGAGCACGTAACATATTGAACCCTGAAACATTATAGAAAGTGCGTTGAAGGTCAAAGGAGATGTTCAGTGTTTCTCTCTATTTCCCGCTCAGATCTCAGAGTGAGCATTGTGACCCATATAGTCATCTGTGTTTTTAGCCCTGTTTCTCTGCGCTCGTCCCCAAACAGATGGGTACTGAAGAAAGCAGGCGGAGTTTTGGCTCCAGCATTAAATCATGACACCTGCCGCCCTGTTGGCACATACACCTCACACCGCGGCCTGCAGTGGGCCCCTGCAGCCCAAAAAGCAGGCTAGTCTGTTCCTTTGTATGACTCTGCATTACCAAAACAAACCTAAAGTACGACAAAATTACATCATTGCTATAAAACACAAACCAGTTAAGGTAGTACAAACAACAAGATCATTTCTGCTGTGACTGTCTGTGAGTGGCTGAAGCAAAGAAATTGTTACGGCTCTGATCTGTCTTGTCTTTAATTTTGAAGTTCTGTTCCATTTCCTTTAGTTCCTGTTTCCCTGTGCTGTTTAGTTTCAGTTTCATTGATTACTGATTATGTCCTTGTTTGTTTCTATAGATATGTATTAGTTTCACCTGTGTCTATTTTGTTATCCTTACCCCTTTATAGCCCTGTGTTTTAGTTGCATTATGGGTAGCTGTTAAATTACTGTTTCTTGGCCTCTTTCTGAGAAGCAAGAACTACTTTAACAATCTCTATTGACATAAGATTCTAGCAAGTTTACACAAAGATCTAAATGTGAACTGGCCTCCTGGATGATTCAAGGTGTTATGCAAGTTTAAAGCGTAAATATCTGACCCCAAGCAGCAAGTTCATGCAGATTCATGCATACTTCTTCATCTGTATTTTCTAATGCATAAGCCTCGCGAATGGCAGGATATATTGCCTCCTGATTAACCACAGCCGTGGACACTGGTGCTATTCATAGACACTGTTACTCCACAGATGTCTGTGCTCCAGCTTCCAGCAGGGATGTGACAGTTTCCAATCTCAAATGTAGATTGATTAATGACTCACAGCTCCCCGAGAAGCCTCTCTCTCTTTTCCTTTATCAACCCTGGATCATTTAGCCCTCATGTTTCTATTGAGATGGACTTTATTATATCTTTTTTTCAGGGTCACACAAATGATATAATTGTACAAAATAAAATACGTATAGTAATTTTGAATTCAAATTCTTCTTTTCCCTGTTAGCAGATAATCCACAATAATAATACACTGTTTTATCATATCTATGCAAAGTTTTAACATAGTATATCTATGCAAAGTTTATCTATCCCTTCTAGTGACACTGTTTCTGTAGTCAATTTGACCCCCAGCAAATAAAGTATTGCAAATAAATAAATAACCTGCCAGAGCTATCTCTACCGTATGTATGGTATAAGAATATTTTAGCATGTGAAAATGCAATGCATTTATTCATGTTTTATATGGGGCCTCTGAGACTCCGAACACAAGTAATGTAACATTTTCTTGAAGGACATTTTTGTCATTACTTAGTCAACCTCATGTCGTTCCAACCTGCATGACATTTTTTCTATGGAACACAAAAGAAAGAACACACGGTCCAAAACAGACCTTGAAAAAGGAATGCACTTAATTGTTGTGTACTTTAAATATTAAAAGTATATTTTAAAAAACTGTACTTGCAGATATTAATAATAATAATAATTTAAAAAAGTGTTCTGAAAAGTCGGACATGTAACATGTATGTTCTGTTTCTATGTTTCATTGTTTTCTATGTTTCATTGTTTTTCCTGTGACCTAGTTTCCCAGTGTGTCTGAGTGTGTATTCGTTTACCTGTTGTTATATCAATTGACTCATTAGCTTCTGTGTATTTAAGCCCTGTGTTCTTTTCAGTTCCCTGTCCAGTCTACATCAGTGACTACGTTTACATTTGCACCAATAATGCGATTATTTCTAATAATCAGAGTAAGGTTTTAATCGCAGTAAGATGTAACATGAGCAGAACTCTTCATACCAGTTTACATGCAATTTTCATTCACTAAGATTATTCACTAATAAGTAAGGAATAATTGACTCCGGGCTGTTGAATTCTTAGAAAATAATGCACACCCGAGGTGGTAATGCAGGTGGTAATCACTTACAAATATGTAAATATTTCAAAAAGGTACTCTTAAGTTCAACTAATTGCATTATTTTCTAAGAATTCAACAGCCCAGAGTCAATTATTCCTCTTATACTACGGTTACCACACCTCAAGACACTGTTCCGATGTTGTATTTCAAGACATTTGTCAGGTTTTTGTCCTTAAAACACTCTTGTGTGTGGGACTGATTTCTTGCGCATCCCAAGTCCAACTCCGTTGCTAATTCCAAAACGTCATTTCAGAACTAGTAATGAAGGCTTGAGCCTTGATAGCAGAATAATACCGTTGATACAGTTATTAACGCAGTTGAGAGAGAGAGAGAGAGAGAGAGAGAGAGAGAGAGAGAGAGAATAAGCAGCATATGTGAATTAGCCTACCTGAGTCTGTGCGTCTCTAATGGCAGCAGTGTCTCTAATAGCGAAACTATAAGTTTATCTCAAGAACTGCACAGTTATTACCTCGCTGGTGAGTCATGTATGTTAAGTTGCTAAACTATTACTGATTAATTCTTCAGAGCAGCGCTGACAAAACGTTTCTGTGCGAGTGTATGTCTGACTATACAGTACATGTGTACGTTTGAAAGAGAGAGAGAGAGCGCGAGAGAGTATGCACTTTCAGGACACAATAAAACGTATTTTGTGGCAAAAACCATGACAATAATTTGTTGTTTTCATCCTATTGTTTACTTATTTGCTTGGTCGGTGTCATTGTGGGTTTTGTTTCTTTTGCGGTTGTAGGACTTATTGAAATAACTGAAATCATTTGGCGAAGTGATATGAAACTGCAATGCGGTAAAACCTGCCTAGAACTACTTTAGCCGTGCGTTTCCCTGAAAATAATTGCACACTTTAGAATGGTGGTCAACCAATCAGATTCGAGCATTCAACAGCTCTGTAGTATAAGTGTGGTTATACCACACTCAGATAGGCATACAGTATGCATGTTAATGGCCATTGTTTCAATCTACTCACATCAAATTGAAAATATATTTTTATGGACGTACTATATTATACGGCGCTATGATGAACATCGCAATGCCGTGACGTCTGGATGAAGACACTGAGCAGAGACTGAGCGGCGAGTTGTTTTGACAGAGTTTAGCGATTTGGTGAAGAGAAAACTTCAGAATAACGCCACAGAGTTTATTCATGAAGTTGTGTGAACGTCCGACTCCGAGCACATGCGCACTTTGGTCAGAGTGGGAATAATGCGATTAAGGTGTTTACATGCCTATTGTGATTAAAATCGGCGTAGCCTAGGCCTACACCACACAGTTTAGTGCGATTATGGTTACTACGATTATGAGCTTAATCGCATTCGTTTGATCAAAGTATTGCGTTTTTATGAGGTAAAGTTTAATCGCAATATTGCCAAAATCCCATTATAATCATTATGACCATTATGAGGGTGCATGTAAACACACTCAGTGTTGAGGCGTGTGTTTACCCATTTTCCTGCGTGTTTCTAACTAAATTAAAGACTGTTTTCTGTGATTTATTTGTCTTTGAGAGCTTAATACTACTAATACTACTAGTTAAAGTACACTTATTTTGATGTGTTGACTAACATAAAGCAGATGTAATGTAACCCACTTGATTATAATTTTAACTTTAGAGTGTTGTTTGATATTACAATTAAAGTATCTTAAATGTACAAAATTATGTATAATTACACAGTGTGTTTAAATAAATAACACAATTTTCAATAGAAATGACATTAAAGTATATTTAATTTAAATATATAAATATGCTGATGCTTGTCAGTACATTCAACAGTACAGATTAAAAAATATAAGTAATTATGAAATCACTTACAAATATGTAAATATGTCAAAAAGGTACTCTTAAGTTCAACTAATTGCATTTAATATACATTTTAACTAATACATTTTCATTTAATTTTAAATAACATTACATTTAGTTCACACTTAAGTATTCTTTTAAAGTACGTAAAACCAAGGACTGTCGTGGTGGTCACCATTCACTTTCGCTCGAACCGAATTTACATTTTTGGATGAACGGAGCAGTTTGATTATGGTGAGACACCTAATCCTAGATTTCCACAGCACACATCTGCAGTTCTTCCTCTAGCAGATCTGTTTTCCCACTAATCTGTCCCAACGTGATAACTGCAAGGCAACCGATTAGAAGCGAGTAGCACAACAACAGAAAATATTTACTCCCTGCAAATGTTTACTCTCTCTGTTAATTACAACTCTGTTAAGTCAATTCCCCACCTGTTCTTTTAACCTGTCTTTTTAACAAAGAACCCAAATTAAATCAAACCATGAGTCACAATAATTATAGACTTTATCTCTAGTAGCTGCTGTACACAGATGTCACGGTTGACTCAAGACAGATTTTTATAGATTTGCAATAGCGTCACCTCGGGCAGGCTTTGCAGTGATTCACGCTCACTGTAAAATACGTGTATAATTCTGTTTAGTGAGAGGATCACGGAGACTAACACGATCATTATGCCTGATTCTGTATGGCTTGGCATACTTTGACTTCGGTTGCTCTATTTGAATGCATTGTGGACATCTGCGGTAGACATCTGCTCGGTGGATGACATATGAATTCTCTGCCATGTTCAGTGCACACTCAATGTATTGAAGAGCTCACAATGGCTGACACATAACACTGAAGCAATAGAGCTCTTCTGCCAATAGGCAAAATACAGCCAGCATGTCCCAAAGGGACCCTAATGTGCAATTCCTTGTGAACAAAGCCTCCGTGGCAGACAGTTTAAACAAAAGTCTGTTTGACCAGAATTGGTTTCATGTTTTGTGTTAAAAATTCAATACTTTCTGACGGCTGACGCATAGTAATCACATTTTGGTCTCTAAACTCGGATAATGCGTTGTGAGTCATGATTACACTGGTAGAACAAGTGTATGTCAAAATCTTGTCAAAAGAGCAGCAACCTAAATGAGGTTTCTGTCAGAAAACTGCCTGTCATGGCTTAAACAATCGATTTAATTTGTCACTCAAACAGCATTCGGCTTCAGTGAATAAAATAGGTGAGAGAGAAATATTTAGAACTGAGGAAAAGCAGCTTGCAAATAAAATATGAAGGACCGAATAACCTCATTTATTTCTGAAAATAAAGCTGTGGGGGAAAAGAACAAAACTAACCTTGAGACGTTTTGAACAGCTGGCTTCTGAGATCAAAGAGAACGGATCGTTTTGTAGCACTGCCAATGAAAATAGAGACTATTACTTTGTGTTTCTGCTGCGCGAGGACTTGATATCTACACATTAGCAAAATGGAAATGAGAGGGGAAAATTGCATGTAATCCACTGCAGACCAGTGCGTCACTGGAGCTTGATGTTGACCTTTGACCTGGAATTGGAGTCGCATTATCCCAATGACTGGTCCCACATTAAGGCAGGTGCTTGTGAATATTCATAAGGAGTCAAATGCTACCTGTTCACATCAAATTCCAACACCCACTGGTGAGTGCCAAATATGAATATTCATACTAACATAGAAGTGTTCTGTTCTCAGCAGGTATCTCTGATGATGTAAGGAAAAATAAGACAGAATCCATATACTCAAAACTTCAGAACAGTTTCAAAGATCAGCTTTCATATACTGGAGAAAAAAAGGTGTTCAAATAGTTTCAGACAGATACCCTGAATGATGTGCAAAGTAAACCACGTCTTGGCCAAACCTCTTGCATCCATACATTTTTGGGTCTACTGGTGTAATACTTTAAATTAATGTTTTGGACAATGATTAAAAAAATAAAAATAAAAACAACACTAAGATTTATATTTAAAAAATATATATTATTTTATATTATAAAACGGTTAGTTTCTGTCCTTGATTCTGATTGGTCAATAGCTGTGTTTTATTCACGATAAAACACGGATATGACTGCTTCACCCAACGGTTCTGTGTATCACTACACAACACCCTTAGCAACCACTCTTAGCAACGTAAACTGTATGTTCTCGATTGATATTGTTCATTGAAGCTTACTGTATTATGTAGAAGAGTATTGTGAGAAAAAGATTGAGTGAGCGAGTCTATTACCTGCATTCAGATTTAGCATTTTCCTTCAGGTCAGTCCTATGTTCATAATAAAACATCTGCTTAAATGTCTGCTGCAATATCTTGTCCTTTTAACAGTTAAGGAGTTTTCCCGTGACTGACAGCGCTAGTCAAAGCATTTGTCAGTTGCGTCTTGTTCCGTGTTCACAACAATTCAGTCTTTTCAATGTAAAAGTCTTTGCTACTGACTGACACACTCATAAAGACAGTCTTTGCCGCCATCTAATGGCGTAATAATGTAACTTCTGTTCACGTTCAAGGGACTATTTCTTCTGGCGGAGGGAAGGCTTTTATTGAAAGTTTACTTCATGAAAGTTGCATTGATACATATTTTTGGCTTTCATATTTGTATTGTGTGGTAACCGTTTTATAAAAGCAATAAAGGTATGAGAGGCTAGTGCTGTATCGTGAATAAGTCACGGCTGAAGGGGCTGCAGCAACGCCCTTCAGCCATAACTTATTCATGATACAGCAAAGCCTCTCGTACCTTATTGCTTACACACATTTAACAAATGTGCTTAGTTGCTTAACTACTATTACAATTATAATATCACTTTTTTGTGTGTGTAATATTATAATTGGAATAATTGATATTAATACAACATGGAATGTTTTCATGGAAAACGTTGAAAACATGGGGGTCCCTAAGGCTGGGGGCCTCTATAATCGTCACTATCTATTGCACACACACACACACACAGATACACTGAGGTGACAAATAAACTATGGGGGGAATTTATCTAAAATTAGCCCAAGAAGAAAGCAAGCACTAATTATTGTCAACTTCACATGTCTTATCCCACGCAAAGATGGTGAAACACTCACCCAACGTAAAGAAATTCTGATACGTCTACCACCAATAACGCTTCCCTCTATGTGTTTCACAAATCTCAGCTTGAGGCAGTAAACAGTTAAAGTGTCTGATCCAGTTTCACAGAATTCCCCCGAAAACCTTCATTGTTTATTGAAAATCTCAGTTATAGAAGACACTACTCAGGAGCATAGTAGGTATTATAAATCCCAAAGTCTCAAAAAACAGTTTTACAAATGTTGACATGAAAATTGTTTTGTACTATTGTCTTTCACACTGATGGTAAGCAAAAGTGTGTGTGTTTGTATACACTCAGTGGTCCATGAGTCTTTCTAGGGCTGGGACAATAAATCGCTGCAATAAATCGAGAAATGATTCTGATAGTTTCCGAATGCATCGCGATTCTCTCTCAAATAGATTCTGAGCTTTAACATCAGATGGCACTACGTGCTTTAGAAACAGCCGTACTCTGCTTGCTTCCAGACACACCAGTTGAACTACTTCTATAAAATAATCATTCATAAAGTTTGAAAAGGTTGAAGAGAATTACAAGGGTGTTTGCAGTGGGCTGTTTACATTAATCTCGCATCATAAAAGCATTCTGAGGTGCAAGTACATTTTCAGACTCAGCCGAACACATGTGCACTCTTCTTCATGAGCATTTGAGCGTGTGGTTAAAAACTAGCCTAGAGCGCCATCTGCTGTTAAAAACTAAGCTCAGAATTGATGTGAGAGAGAATCGCGATGCATTCAGAAAGTCTCCGAATTTCTCAATTTATTGCAATGATTTATTGTCCCAGCCCTACCGTACACTGTAGTAAGACGTGAGGATCAGGGCTTGGTGGACATAAGCCGATATGGGATTTGCTCTTGTTATGATCAACTTAAACAAGTGTGAGAAAGGCCTGGAATTAAATTATAGGAGGCAGGGCTGACTGAGCACAGCTGGATTATCAAGGCTTGACACGGACGGGCCTGAGCGAGACCCTGCTGGTCTCAAAGTGGAGCTCCTAATTGAAAGCCGGAATACCAAACAGCAGGCGCTGATGGAGCAAACGAAACAAGATGGTACTGAGGGGAGTCCTGTGTGCTCACTCCTAATTGGGTCTCTGATGGGTCAACAGAATCATTATCACTCCAAAACATGCTGATTACCAACATCTTGTTTATCTGTGTGTCTTGGCCAAATCCCTGGCAAGGTAATAACATTAGCATAATTAGCACAGCACTTATCCTATCCATTCCGAATGGGGTATGGTGAGAAGGAGAATCAACTTTCTGCCTTATTTCTCCAATAATTTATTAAATAACAAACAGATATATTTAAAGGCCTAAGAGATACTCAGCAATCACATCAACAGCTCTCAAAAAACTGCAGGAAAATTAGCTTCTGATGGCAGTTAATCTGTTATGACCTGGTTCTTATAGCAGGAGTTCAAAAGGTGTTACGATTTTTCCTCACATTATTATATGAAAGTATATAATGGCTTCATGTATTGTGACATGTTTATCTGGTAGTTCAGTTTTTCCATTTATTCTGTAATATTTTCAAGATCACATATTCTCTGTAATATTTTCTCTCCAAAAACAATTTGTGCTTTTTCAAAATACGTCTAGCTTGAAGGTGTAAATAATGTGAAGTCTGACCTTGTCTAACAGTTTCTATGGTGGCAATGAGTTGATGTGAGTTGAATGTATTTGGTCCTGAATGGAGCAAAAGGAGTTTGAGCAAAGCAGCAATACATTGCTTGCCTGCTCAAAGTGAATTATGTGCTGTACTATCTATCTCAGATACCAATAAGCCTGCAGTACACGATGAAGCCATTTAAAAGATGACATTTCCTTACATCCAGGCTTGGGCTACACAGACAAGCCAGTAATAAATGTCAGCGATGCTCATCATTAATACAAAATAATGAACTCAGAATTTCTATTTAAAAAAAATTAAATGAGGCTAGAAACACCTGTAAGCACAACTAAATTGCATATTCTTAGTTTCAAAGTAATGAAAACTGTAGAGAAGTAGGCCTATAGTGCAATGTTGTTATTCTCAACAAAAACTACAATTATTAAAAGCGGTTATAAAGTTGGAATAAAGCTGAAATAAAATAAAATAGAAATATTAGATGAAAAACTTAAATGAAATTTAGAAATGTTGTCTTGGCAACTAACTGAAATAAGGTTTCACAGACAAGGCTTAGTTTAAGCCAGGTTTAGGCCTTAGTTCAAAAAACAAAACTGCATGCATTTTGCGGAAGAACATTGCTTTGGTTGTGCGGATGAATATGGTGTTATCCTACTGCTCATAAAACATTCACTTCTAACCAGTTTAGATGGAAATTACACCTGTTGAGTAATAAAAACGGCACATCTGTGTCACTTTTACAACATTCCAAATCCCACAGTTCTCGCCATCTCCAAAAAGCCAAGCCAATGTTGATTCTTGTTTTATTACAAGCTCTGTCGCATTCTCTTTTTGCCAGCAGACTCTCCTCTATTGGGCTTTTTTTTCTTTTAAACAGGGTGGTGGAGGTTTGAGATTTATCATTCATGTCAAAGTTCCTCTTTGATTGTAACAACTATCCTTTGCCACTTCCACACATACACTTGTCAAAGTAGCCAAAGCAACTTAGGTGCGTTGATGCCATGTTGTAATTACCATAATTACAAGACTTCAACTTGTAAAAATCGTTCACATCCTCGTAGAGCTCATGAAAACAGCTTGTAAGATAGGAATTTTCTGAGAGCTCCTACTTGTACCATGTGACCGCTGTACCACCTGACCACTTCAGATTAGGCATTAATAGTGTTGCCATAGAAATGCATAATTCCAAGTCCGAGAACAGCTCAGAATTAAATGTCACGTGTTGGCATCTCGAGACTACAGTAATTGCGACATGGCGTGAATGCTGCACTTCTCTCTATTTACAGATATTACGAGACACAAACGAGTATGTAAGCAATTTCCCGCATTAGGACTAAAATTTAAATACTTATAATAGGCTGAATCAGGGTAAGACTAAAACAAGTTTTGGAAGAAGGACTGATGATGTATTGACTCATTTAAATGTTACACTCATTTATAATTACATAGTGTTCCTTTAAAGGGTTAGTTCAACCAAAAATGAAAATTCTGTCATTAATTACTCACCTTCATGTCGTTCCAAACCTGTAAGACCTTCGTTCATCTTCGGAACACAAATTAAGATATTTTTGATGAGATCCGAGAGGTTTTTTTTAATCCTCCATAGAAAGCAATGTAATTACCACATACAAGGTCCAGAAAAGTAGTAAAGACATTGTTAAAATAGTCAACGTGACTATGGATTAACCTTAATGTTATGAAGCGATGAAAATACTTTTTGTGCACCAAAACAAAAAAATAACGACTTTATTCAACAATTTCTTTTCTTCCCTGTCATTCTCCTATGCAGTTTACATTGCAGAGCTTCCAGGTTCTCCGTCAGAAGTATTGGCCGACGCTGTTCACGTGAGCAGCACGACACATGCGTGTGATGCTGACGCAGGAGCCGGCCAATAATGAGTCGGCGTTCTGACGTAGAACCTGGAAGTACTGCGCTGTGCTTACTACGTCAACTGCATAGGAGACTGATATGGGAGAGAGGAAATTGTTGAATAAAGTCATTCTTTTTGTTTTGTTTTTGCGCACAAGAATTATTCTTGTCGCTTCATAACATTAAGGTTGAACCACTGTAGTCACGTTGACTATTTTAATGATGTCTTTACTACATTTCTGGGCCTTGAATGTGGTCATTTCGTTGCTTTCAAAGGGGGATAAAAAAAACTCAGATTTCATCAAAAATATCTTAATTTGTGTTCTGAAGATGACAAAGGTCTTAAAGGTTTGGAACGCTTTAAGTTAGGTAGGCCTACTAAAATAATAATAATAATAATAATAAAAACAATAAAAAAGCACATAAACTAGCTAAAACGTACTAAAAAGTGAAAATATATAGGCTCCAGAATCCCTGTGGCCCTGCAGCGGATAAAGTGGTTTAATGGAAAATCACTGTAAGGCCAACGTATATTAACAATAAAAACAATGAATTAAAGTAGGCTAAGCCAAAGGCAGGTTTTAAATGAAGTGGAAATTGATAAACAAGCAACTGAGCAAATAATTTTCAGGCTTTTTATGACGGTAATTATAGCCCTTCTAGCTTATTCAGGTGAAAGCCCTTCCTTGCAAATCAGTGCCCAAATATTCAGTCTACAGTGTGAGTCTGCCAACAACAGCGGGCATCATCAGGTCTGTTGGCGTCATGGTGGCAGAGAGACTCTCTCCAGGGGGCCGAGGGGGCAGCTGCAAGGATTTCTTCCACCCCATTACTCCCACATAATTAGATCACCCCTAACAATCTCAACTTCTTCCATAGCACTGGTTGAGCCATCTGTGACAGCATATTACCTGCACTCACTCCTCACTGAATTCCTCCACGTTACCCCACTTTGACACTTCCTGCAGGAGCAGGTCAGCACTGTCTGGCCTCTGATTAAGGAAATCTGGAGAGTTGTGGAACAGAAAGATTCATGATGAAAAGACAAAAATATTGATGTAAACCAAAATAAACTGGTTTGATTGTATGAAAAAGGCCAACTTGGATATCCTGATAAATATCTCCTTTCTCCTTTTTTAAATTCAGGAAAGGAAAATCTTATAGAGAATCATTTGATCCTGTTCACTGGTGTTACAATGATTTTGGATGGGATTTTGGTCTCTGAGCCCTTTTATGTGGAACACCTCTACAAATGGCACTGCCACTTAAAGGCCGTGGAGGGATTTCAGAAAAGAAACACAGAGGCTATACATTTGGATTGCAGCCTGTTATATGTCGTTTGAACATGTTTGTAAATGCGTCTTTTAATCAAATATGAGTGTCTCGATAGTCAAATTTTAATGAAGCCCACTGTTAACACTGGCACTGCAGGAGTATTCATTGTTGGGCTTGTGGTGCGAAAGGATGCTAATAAGGAAAGAGATCAAAGGGAGGATGTTATGTGAGTTCCCACAAGACTTCATGGCCCATATTGATGTTCAGCTCCAGGCTTCCACCTGCTTCGCTCCTTCTCTTTAAAAACCACACAGCATACTATATAGCTTCTGCCATGGATACAATTTCATTCCCATCATTCCCTCTGTGACCAAAGCATACAGCGACCAAAGACACATGAAAACAGTGTCGCACAGGATGGAAAGAGCTGTACTGACAAATTTGATGTGCTAATAATGATATTATCAATTGCTAAATATAACTTGACTGGTATCTTCAAATATCATCACTTTTGTTTTGGTTTAAGGATACTTAAATAGCCTGAGCTCTTCTGAAGCTATTTAAAAAAAAAATGAATATTCTGTCATTATTTTCTCACCTTCATGTCTTTCCAAGCCTCTATGTTGTTGACACAAAAGGATCTTTTTAAAGAATTTTCATGCAGCTGTTTTCCAAAATAAATAAAAGTTTTACTTTATATTCAAAGTATTCTGAAACAATTTAACAGCCAGTGAATCCATGAATACAGATCATGATCAGTCAGGATTCAACTAATAGATTTGATTCCCAGAGAACTTCTATGCAATTTATGTTGTTTTGAATAAAAGTGACTGCAATGCATAAATGTAAATAAGATGCACTCATGAATCAGGAGTGAAACTGTGTATAACAATATTTCTAATATTCATGATAAATTAACATATGTATACTTTTGTCAAAGCAAAGCAAAAAGGAAAATGCAAGGCATTTTAAACTCTATAAATGTCCACTGAAATGTAGGTCACGGATGCATAGTAGTAAAATTGGAATCGCCATATCAAATCAAACAGAATGTGCCTGCATGGTGACATGCGAATAGAAACACAATGTGGAACAGTTAAATATAAACTTATCGATACTCCAAGACATATGTATGTTGGTAGAGAACAAGAACTTACAGACAATACAGGCAAGATCAACCAGCAACAAATCAAAATGTGCAAATGAAGATGTGATCAACAACTTCATTTTTCACTAGGCCTGAAATCAATTCGAAACAGGGGTAGCTAAATTCTGTCAGAACAATTGCAACTAAGGGGAGCCAAATTACACATGCAACAAGCAGAACAACACACAGGAACTAATGATGATGTTATGGATATCTTTAATTTGACAAAATACTGGCTGCGTCCGAAATTGCATACTCTCTTGAGTACTTATTTTGAATACTTACTTTGCAAGTGCTAAAAAAAAGTATGTTCTATATGAATGTGTGTAGTATAAATGCAATCCGGACGTTCTAAATTCGCCAATAACTACATTGTCACTGTCACGTGACCTATAATTAGTTAGTTAGTAGCTATGTTAGTTGTGTTGCCAACTTGCCATTCACAAATCCTCTCCCGTGGCCTCGTGAGATAGTAAAGTGTCCTATGCACACTTCAGAAGAAGTAGGTCATTCGGGTACTTTTTGCTCCTTTATGAGTACTGTGAATTCGGGCACTTTTGTCACATACTGTTTTTCACCTGTAGGGAAGTATTCAAATTTGTGCGTTCTCGTTCCCTTTCCCTGCTTCCTTTCCTCGCGTCTCAGCTCCACCCCCTTTAGGATGTGAGGAAAGAAAATGAGGATGGAGGAATCGAAGGAAATTTTATTTGTATATTGGAATATTCTTGATTGCTCAAGTGTCACTTTAAAGTGTCATCGGCTGTGCTCAAGGGATCTGCCCTTATGTTTTTGAAATTTGGTTAAGAAATAATAATAAAGCAAGATGCCCTGTTGAAATATGAGATGTATGGTTTATTTAAACTGCAAAGAAAAAACATAAATTAAAATGATTGTGACAGATGTGAATGGGGTGGAGAATTTATACATGTATCGGTTTGTTTTTGACAAAAAAAACCTCTGCATTTGGATACACCTGTGCATCCTTGCTCATAGCTCCTCAGGAAGCTTCCACACTCCTCATACCTCACATCCTCACAGCGCAATCAGAGAATTGAGTCCTTCAAGATGGCTAACTTTGATTAGTTTTCGGGTCACAGGCTGAAGGACAGAGGAGCGAGAGATTATACTTTCAGTATAAAGTATTTCTTCAGAAGACTTTGAATATAGTGTGTGTGTGTGTGTGTGTGCGTGTGTGTCAATTTTGAAGTACGACAGAATGAACTGTCAGTGTATGGAAAACAGCTGTGTGAAGATTCTTGTTGCATAAGAAAAAGAGCTTGTTTTTGACATGAGATGAATACTGATTGACATAATTAACATAACTTAACATAATTAATGTTGTTATGTTTAAAAAAAATGTAGTTTTGAACGAACTATTCACCCAAATTAATTTAAAGAGCAGCATAACTTTTTTTTTTTTTTTTTGTAGAATCAAAAGCCCTCCTCCAAAAGCAAGATCACAGGCTTGTTTTCTCGAATTCATGATGCAAAGTATAGTGACCTTTTTTCCTTTAAGAAACAACTGACAAACCATCTTATTTACAAGATAACAGCTTGAACTTGGGATAAAATGGTCAGCACATTTCTTCAGTCAGCAAAACACATTCAAAAATAAATTCACATCAAATATGGAGTGCTGATAAAAGTCAACTCCTATAATTGGAAACATGAGGGCAAATTGTTCTAAC